>NW_027325759.1:60000-72500 GCF_048418805.1 Vulpes vulpes
AATACATAAATAAAAACTTTAAAGAAATTCCCTAGTTGTTTCCTTCAGAAACCCCTTCTACAATGGTCTTTTTTGTTCAGATTCAGCCTTAAGTGTTCTTTGTCTAAAGAAGCAGGCTCTGGGATGCCTGGTGGCTGGTCGTCATTTGAGCATCTGGCTTTGGCTCAGGACGTGATCCCGGACTCCTGGGATCGGGTCCCATACCCGGCTCCTTGCATGGAGCCTTCTTTTCCCTCTCTCTGCCTCCCTCTGTCCCTCCCTCCCTCCCTCCCTCCCTCCCTATTAAGTAAATAAAATCTTTTTTTTTTTTTTAAGATTTTATTTATTTATTCTTGAGAGATAGAAGGAGAGACAGAGCCAGAGACACAGGCAGAGGGAGAAGCAGGCTCCATGCACCGGGAGCCCGACGTGGGATTCGATCCAGGGTCTCCAGGATCGCGCCCTGGGCCAAAGGCAGGCGCCAAACCGCTGCGCCACCCAGGGATCCCAAGTAAATAAAATCTTAATTAAAAAAAAAAAAAAAAAAGCCAGGCTCATTATTTCAGGACAGAATTATTTTCTTTTCCCTCACCAAAACATGTATTCTCACGCCTTGTACGTTTCCTACACGTCTCCTACTTGTCACACACGGAGTTGTTTTCCTTATCGTTCTCCAGTAGTCTCCATTCCATTGGCAGGCTTTTGCAAAATTGTAATATATTAGCTTTCTTTCAGAGAGAGAGCACTGTGTGAAGTGGGGAAGGGGGAGGAGGAGGAGGGAGAGGGAGAGAGTGCGAGACCTACCGAGCATCTTTCCTTTTTTAAACTATTTTGTTTCTTTATTCCCGTGTGAGAGAGAGAGACAGAGACAGAGACAGAGACATGGGCAGAAGCAGGTCCCCGCAAGGAGACAGATGCAGGAAAGGATCCCGGACCGGCATGATCGGGCCCTGAGATGAAGGCAGACGCTTAACCGCTGAGAAACCGGGGGTCCCGAACGAACGAACGAACGAACGGACGGACGGACGGACGGACGGATGAACGAACGGACGGACGGACAGACGGATGGACGGACGAACGAACGAACGAACGAACGAACAGAACTTCATCCCAGATCGTGGGAACTTGTGAAATATTGTCACTCGTCCTTATCTCTCCGAGCTGTCCTGTTCCCGATTTTTACCCGCGCCGGCCTTTGAACTCCTAAGCTACAGTTCCTTTACAAAGGGATGTCAGCAATATAGCATCCGGAGGTAGAGGAAACCTCTCCCTCGTAGAACCCATAGGGACACGTAGACACAGACGAGATGCCAACAAAGTATATAGCCTTGGTCTCACTCCTATCTGTGGAGAGGTCACGAAAGACCCGATGTTCCGATCTCCCCGCTGGCTGGGTGACAACAACTCCAGTGGCCAGCGAGCGTGACCGCGTCCGGACCCCATCCATCCTTTGGTTTCCATTTCGAAAGAGAAGAGGCCGGTTTC
The DNA here is from genome assembly GCF_048418805.1 of Vulpes vulpes. Lineage (NCBI taxonomy): Eukaryota > Metazoa > Chordata > Mammalia > Carnivora > Canidae > Vulpes > Vulpes vulpes. The sequence goes on from NW_027325759.1 coordinate 61,465, forward strand.
CTGCAAAGATACCCAAAGCCGCAGCAACAACCCAACCCGAAGAAGACCAGAGCGTCTGTCTCCCCGAGCCAGCCGAGCACTGGTTCCTCACCAACAGTCGGGACATTACTGATGGAGCCAGAGGGATTTTTAGGTTAGGTTCTGGTCCCTGGGCTGGCCTCATTGCCAGCTTTCTCTAATCGTGGAGAGCATAGCATTCAGGCATGAGCAAAGCACCCCATTCACCCGGTTTGGGCCATCTGAGCCTCAGGTTCCCCTTCCACGTGTCCCAGGTCAGTGAGCACTTGCAAGTAAGTATAGGCCCCCTAAGCAGCCCAGGGGTAGCCTGCCAGAGTTTCCTGTGGCTGGCGGGGGTGTGTGTGTGTGTGTGTGTGTGTGTGTGTGTGTGTGTGCGTGTGTGTGTGTGTGTGTGTGTGTGTGTGTCTCGTGTGCTCAACCTTCGCTGCAGGGTTCTCTAGGGTCTGGTTCGGTTCGCCCCGCTTTTCTGCGTGCGCGTGCACGTGCGTGTGCATGCTCCATAAGGAGCTGGGGCGTCCTCGGGAGGAGGGACGCCGTAGAGAGTGGACAGTTTATTCTCTGATCTTGGTACGGGCAAGGCTGTAGGGCTTGAACTCTGTGGGAACCAGGAAGGTTTTCTTCCGTTTTCTCATCGTCAGTTTTGGCAGGTTGCCTTTTAGTGATCGATCGATCCGATCGAAACAAAACAAAACAAAACAAAACAAAACAACACAACTTTTTTTTTTTTCCTTTTTGTAAAGATTCTGTTTATTTTCTCCTGAGACACAGTGAGTGAGAGAGTCGGACACACAGGCAGAGGGAGAAGCAGGCTCCATGCTTGGAACCCGACGTGGGACTCTGATGCCGGGCCTCCAGGATCAGGCCCCGGGCTGAAGGCGGCGCTCAACCGCCGAGCCACCCGGGCTGCCCACCTTTTTCTTTTTCTTTTTTTCTTTTAATTTTTTTTTTTCCAGAAGATTTTAGGTGTATGCGATGTTTACACCCAGGTTAGGGCTCATCCTCGCAACCGAGAAATATAGAGTCCCACACTCCCCCGACAGTGCCAGCCAGCAGTCACGCACCCCTTCATCGATTTCATTTGTTCATTTGCTTGCTTGCTTGCTTGCTTCCTGGCTTGCTTATGTATACATTCATTCAGCCGGTCAGTCGGTCAGCCGATCAGTTCAGTCAGTCAGTCAGTCAGTCAGTCCTTTTAATGAATCATTCATTCTTTCCTGTTTTAGAGGTGTTCTTTATTTATCCATGAGAGACACACAGAGACAGGCATTGACAGACTGCAGAGAGAAGCAGGCTCCCCGCGGGGAGCCCCAAGTGGGAGCCGGGGCCCCAGGACCCCAGGATGATGACCTGACCCCAAGGCAGATGCTGAACACGGAGCTACCCAGGCGTCCCCGTTGCTTGACTTTTCAGGGGAGGCAGACAGGCAACGTGCATTCAGTGGCACGGAAATAGAGCCCAACTAGTGCTGAGTTTTCTGTGAGCCGTTTGGCCCTGGGTCAGTGTGAAAGCCACTGGAGCAGGGCCCAGAAACGTTCAAGGCTGAGAATTTCCTTCCTCCATAATCATTTCACAGACGCTTAATTGAAAGTGGTATCTACCTATCGTATGGCAAACGTCTTTCTCTGTTTGGGTTCTAGCCAAGACCCAGAGAGTCGAAGCCCCCAACCTCACGGACTGAAAGTCGCCAGTTGGATGCAGAGATAGTTAGGGAGGCAGGCAGGCAGGCAGGCAGGCAGGCAGGCAGAGCCGGAAAGGCAGGCGCCACACCGGTGAGTCCAGGTGTGAGGAATGTGGGATCGCAGGGCAGCTGGGTCGCAGCCTGGTCCGGATCCGCCCGGGTCAGTAGCGTTTCCTGACACAGGACGGCAGGACGGGGCGCCAAAGAGGGGCCTTGGGGTGGCTTTCCTCCTCCGCCTCCTTGGGATGGGGACATCTGCCCCACTCGGGGCATGCCCCCCACCCGCCCACGCGCCCACCCCCACACGCTGGCCACCGGTCGGTCCCGCAGGCGCCTGCCTTCCGAACCACCCAGGCTGCACCGGTTCCATGTCCGGTTCCGGTTCCGGTTCCGGCCCAGGCTCCGGCCCCAGGCAAGGACGCACTTGCAAATATCATCCATGGGAGGCTTCCTGCTGCCCTCACTCCTACAGATCCGGGACACCGGAGGGTGGGGGGGGTGGGAGCGGTTCCCAGATGGGATGTAGAAATGTCCGCCAACCGAAACCCGTCCTTCCCGCGTCATCTCCCCACGACGTGACGCGACACCCTGTGCGGTGTGTGGAGAGAGACCCTTTGTCTCGCCGCCACCGCTACAGCAACCGAGGACAGTCCTCAAACAGGAGCACGGTCCCATGAGCATCGGTCCCATCTGAACCTATTCCCTAGTTGGGGATCCTAGGGTGTGTCTAGGGATAGACCTGGAGCACGAGGTCCTGTGTGTGGGAACCAGATGAACGAACGCGCAAGACCGTGGGTGGCGGTGGGAAGGAAGAGGTGCGGACGAGGTGTGCCCGGGTGGCATACCCGCGTTTGAGCGGCTGCCTTCCACTCGGCTCCCGGCATCATCACAGCGTTTTGGGGATCCAGCACCGCACCGGGCTCCCCGCGTGGAGCCTGCTTCTCCCTCTGCCTGCCTCCCGGCCTCCTTCTGTGTGTCTCCCTTGAATAAATACAGTTTATTTATTCATTTATTTGTTAAAGATTTTATGTATGTATGTATGTATGTATTTATTTATTTATTTATTCGAGAGAGAGAGAGAGAGAGAGAGAGAGAGAGAGGCAGAGATCCCATGCCCGATCAATACAGTTTAAGAAATTAAACTTAAGGGATCCCTGGGTGGCGCAGCGGTTTGGCGCCGCCTGCAGCCTGTGGTGTGATCCTGGAGACCCGGGATCCAGTCCCACATCGGGCTCCCTGCATGGAGCCTGCTTCTCCCTCTGTCTGTGTCTCTGCCTCTCTCTCTCCCTCTCTCTCTCTCTCTCTCTCTCTCTCTCTCTCTCTCCCTGACTAAAAAAAAAATCCTTAAAAATAATGAATGAATGAATGAATGAATAATAAATGAATGAATAAATAAATAGATAAATAAATAGATAAATAAATAAATAAATAAAATTTTAAAAATTAAAAAAAAAGAGAGTTAAAAAATGGAATGGACAGATAACTTGGCGAGGAGGATGTGTGAAGGTATGTAATGCCGCTGAGCGACTCTAGGCTTAGAAAGGGTTACAAGGTTCCACCGTAGGTGACGCCTGTCTTTTGGACCACAACCGAAACACAAAACAAGACCCCCTGTCCCTGGCTCAGAGTAAGGGAGTTCCTGGGTCAGGCTGGAGGGGGTTCCTGTGGTCCGCAGAGTGCAGAACCCCGGTTCAGCCATCTGGACTCTTTTCTTCCTGTCCTCGGAGACAGGCGTGGTCGCAGACGGCACACGCCTGTAAAGGCAAGGCCAGAAGGAAGAACTTCAGCATCCCTTTGGCTCTTCTTTTCTGTTCTTCCGGTTGTTGTGGTTCCGGTGTTGTTGAGCCTCAGCATTTCCAAGCACCTTGGAGGGGCAACCTGGGAGGCTCGCTGAGGTTAAGCAGCTGACTCTCGGTTTCGTCCGCCAGGAGGTGGCACTCTTGACTCGCCCAGTGAGGCCGTGGCGACCTCTGGAAGGAAGGTATCAGGCTCAGGGTTTCCGAGGGGCTCGGCTGGCTCCCCGAGAAGTGGATCTGAGTGTCTCCAGGCTGTCCGATCCTATCTGAGTCTTAGGATGCGATTCCAGGGGCCCGTGGCCCGCTCGGTCAGTAGAGAGCACGGCTCTTGACCTCCAGGTCCTGAGTGCGAGCCCTACCTTGGGAGTAGAGATCACTTTGACAAATGGACCCCGGAGGGGGGGGGGGGCGGGGGGGGAGAGGGGAGGGGAGGGGAGGGGGGAGGGGAGGGAGGAGGGGAGGGCGGCGTGGGGACTGGGGGAGGTCGAAAGAAAGAGAAACAGACGCCATTCTACTCAGGGAAGGCCTTGGTGATACAGGGGATCCTTCCAACGGTGTCTGGTTACAATGAGAACGGATTCCCACCGACCTTCTGAAGAGGATTTAACAATCGCCAAAAAAAAAAAAGGAAGATGACTCACTGAGAGTTTCTGAACTCTGTTCAGGGTTTCGTGGAACTCATTCAGTTCCACGTTGTTCCTTTCTGTTCGGCTTCCATGCAGCTTTTTCATTAGTTCCGGCAACTCCTACTGTATGTAGTTGGACGATCTCAGGATGACCAGACACCGGGATCCGTCCAGAGTGCTTTCCGCGAATCTTCTGAAAGGCGGACCGTATGGTTGCAAGACCTTCCGAACAACACCTGCACGTGACAGGGAGGTCACCCACGGACGGACGTGCCTAAAGACCCGATGAGAATTCATTATAATGCAGTCGAGAGGAAAATCCGACCAGTTTCTGTCACACACACACACACACACACACACACACACACTCACACACAACACACGCAGGCACGCACGCAGAGCATTTAACCAGTTCGAATGTGGAGTGATGGCACTCTACCAGGACACGTTACAAGTTTAGGAATTTCATTTCGTGTTTGGAACACCGGCAGCATTCACCCACGCAATATAATCTAAGAGGGCTTATGATTCTTTGTCTGACAGTGCTTCTCACGGTCCTTCCCATAACAGGTAAACGACCTATAGTAGTCAAGAGACTCTATTTAGGGTTTGGCATTCTGGGATCCGCTGAGAATCCACGAACGGATGAAGGAACCAGTAGACAGACAGCCAGGCAGCCAACCAGCCAACCAAAAACATCTCAGAAGTTTTCAAGGCACATGCCTACAAAGGATCACGGATCATAACAAAACGGAAATCTTCATTGTCTCTTTCGCCAAGGTGGCCCCTAGGAGATTCTACAGGTGCTCTTAGAGTTGTCCCCCAAAATGAAGCTCCTTTAACGTGGAGAAGTGTTCACTCTTACGTAGGGGAAGACCGGATAAAAACGAATCCAGGGATCCCTGGGTGGCACAGCGGTTTGGCGCCTGCCTTTGGCCCAGGGCGCGATCCTGGAGACCCGGGATCGAATCCCACGTCGGGCTCCCGGTGCATGGAGCCTGCTTCTCCCTCCGCCTGTGTCTCTGCCTCTCTCTCTCTCTCTCTCTCTCTGTGACTATCATAAATAAATAAAAAAATAAATAAAAAATATTTAAAAAAAAAAAAAAAAAAACGAATCCAAAAAATAAAATAAATAAGTAAATAACAGAAAAAGTTAAACAACAACAACAACAACAACAACCACCAAAAAAAAAAAAAAAAAAAAAGGAATCTAAAAACCTTGCTGTTCTGGGCAGGTAAAGGGAGAAACACACACACACACACACACACACACACACACACACACACACCCAAAAACAAACAAACAAAAAAACCCCAACCAAACCAAACCAAACCAAACCAAGCCAAGCCAAGCCAAGCCAAACAAACAAACAAACAAAAAAGCACATTGTCTTTGTCTTTTCTTCTCTGTTCACACTCTTATCAAGAGTAGACTACCAATGCAAGAGAATCTCGTCATTTTAGCAGAGAGAAGAGCCAAATCTCAGTTGTACACCAGTATACTAGTAAAACCCACTTCTCCCAATCTCAGTCCGTCCTGACCACGCCTACAATTACTTTTCAAAGAGTCTGCTTCTGGGACGCCTTGGGTGGCTCAGCGGTGGTGGAAGGTCTGCCTTTGGCTCACAGGGCCTGATCCCAGGGGTTCTGGGATCCAGACCCGCATCGGGCTCCCCAGTGGAGCCTACTTCTTCCCCTGCCTGTGTCTGTCTCTCTCTCTCTCTCTCTCTCTCTCTCCCTGTCTCTCTCTCTTTCTCTGTCTCTGTCTCGCTTTCTCCGTCTCTGTCTCTCTTTATCTCTCTGTCTCTCTCTGTCTGTCTCTCTTTATCTCTCTGCCTCTCTTTTCTCTGCCTGTCTCTCTCTGTGTCTCTCTCCCCTTCTCTCTGTCTGTCTCTCTTCCTTTCTCTCTCTCTCTCTCTCTCTCTGTCTCTCTCTATCTCTCTGTCTGTCTCTGTCTCTCTTTGTCTGTCTCTGTCTCTCTCTTTCTCTCTCTGTCTCTCTCTCTCTCTCTCCCATGAATACATAAGTAAAATCCAAAAAAAAAAAAAAAAAAAGAAAAGAAAACCAAAAACAAATCTCAAAAATCTCCTTCAGAAATCCCTTCTATAATTTCTTTTTCCGTTCCGTCAGTCTTTTTTTTTTTTTTTAATTATTTATTTTTGATAGTCATACAGAGAGAGAGAGAGAGAGAGAGAGAGAGAGAGAGAGAGAGGCAGAGACACAGGCAGAGGGAGAAGCAGGCTCCATGCACCAGGAGCCCGACGTGGGATTCCGATCCCGGGCCTCCAGGATCGCGCCCTGGGCCAAAGGCAGGCGCCAAACCGCTGCGCCACCCAGGGATCCCCCGTTCCGTGAGTCTTAAGTGTTCTTTCTCTAAATAGCTGGGCTTTGGGACGCCCGTGTGCCTCAGCCTTTGATCGTCTGGCTTGGGCTCAGGACGTGATCCCAGACTCCTGGGACTGAGTCCCATATCAGGGTCCTCGCATGGAGCCTGCTTCCCTTGTGTCTGCCTGTCCCTGTGTCTCTCATCTCATGAATAAGTAAATAAAATCTTAAAAAAAAAAAAAAAAAAAAAAAGCCAGAGTCATTTCAGGACAGATTCATTTTCTTTAACCACCACCACCACCACCACCACCACCACCCGCATTTTCTACATGTCTCCTACTATCTCACACACAGAGGTTGTTTTCCTTGTCGTTAACCAGTAGTCTCGATTCCATGTGGCAGATTTTTAAAAACTGTACTTATTTTACACTTTTTGAGCGAGGAGCGAGGAGAGAGGAGAGAGGAGAGAGAGAGAGAGAGAGAGAGAGCACTTCGTGAAGGGGGAAGGGAGAGAGAGAGACAGAGACAGAGACATAGGCAGAAGCAGGCTCCCCACAGGGAGCCAGATGTGGAAATGGGTCCGGACTCGGACACTCCCCCCCCCCCCCCCCCCGCCGCCCCAGAATTGGGCCCTGACCCAAAGGCCGATGCTCAACCCCTCAACCACTGAGCCACCCAGGCGGCAGACTGTTAACTCCTAGAAACCTCAGTCTCTGGTGAAAAGCCAGTAGGAACCACGGGCACATTGCCTATCATACCAGAAATCCTTAGATTGTCAAATGGATGAATACATGTGATAGTTTTTAGAAACACGTGTGTGTGTGTGTGTGTGTGTGTGTGTGTGTGTGTGTGTGTGTATGCGTATGTATTGTTGGGCTGGCTGAGAGACAGGGGCACCCAAAATGGCGGACATCTCAAACTGGGTCAAAATGGCTGATCTTCCCGTCAAAGCAGCAGCCCTGACCACCACATCATCTCCAGTAAGTCGAAGCCTAGATGGGAAACCGAAACTTTCCATCCAGGACTTTCCAGCCAGGAACCACCCCCACCCCCTCCCCCGATACTACCCCACCCCACCCCCCCAGCCAATCACCTAAGGACACAGTGTTCCCTTGTCTAATTTGGCAAGGGACCCACCCGGATCCAGAGCCGGAACCAAGAAGGCTTAAAAACCCCCACAGTCCCCAACCCCGCGCGACTTCCCTGTCTCTGGCCACCTCTCCGAGTCATGGAACCTCGCCCAGGAGCGCTCCCCATTAAAGCACTCTCGAACCTACTGCCTGGCTCTGCTGGTTTTCTGTTATTTCTCCGCTGTTCATTTTGTAAAAACCTAACATGTAGGACACAATTTTTTTTTTTTTTTAAGATTTAGTGTGTGTGTGTGTGTGTGTGTGTGTGTGTGAGAGAGAGAGAGAGAGAGAGAGAGAGAGAGAGAGAGAGAGAGGCAAAGACAGAGGGAGAAGCAGGCTCCAATGCAGGGAGCTTGACGTGGGACTCGATCCCGGGACTCCAGGATCACGCCCTGGGCTGAAGGTGGCACTAAAACGCTGAGCCACACGGGCTGCCCTGTATGATACAATTGTTAAGGAAGCACGAAACAGGGGATCCCTGGGTGGCTCAGCGGTTTAGCACCTGCCTTCGGCCCAGGGCGTGATCCTGGAGTCCCGGGATCGAGTCCTACATCGGGGGTTCCTGCAGGGAGCCCGCTTCTCCCTCTGCCTGTGTCTCTGCCTGTGTGTGTGTGTGTGTGTGTGTATGTATGTCTCATGAATTGTGAATTAAAATTAAAAAAAAAAGAGGAAGGAAAAAAGAAACGAACAAACCTGAAACACGTTTACTAACACACCCAGGTATCAGCAGGTTTCCTGAATCAGACAAAAGAGAAACACAAAAACTGAGGTGGGGGGAGGGGGGGAAGGAAGAAAAGGGCAAGGGGTGGAGGAGGAAAACACAACACCACCAAACAAAAAAAACCACCTTGGGTGTCTCATTGACTCACACTCTAGTATTTTACCTTCTGTTGGAAAGACAGACGCCAGGTATCCGGTGAACTGAACCCAATTTATCAATTAAGCTAGTTACACCTTCAAAGTTCCAGGTCACCAAAGATTTGGGAAGGTATTGTAAAAGTTTAACCTATAGATCTTTTTTCATCTTTTTCTTTCTTTCTTTCTTTCTTTCTTTCTTTCTTTCTTTCTTTCTTTCTTTCTTTCTTTCTTTTACCTGCTTGCTCGTAACAAGGAAAAGTACACGAGACAGACAAAATCGATCATTTGGAGTAGTTTCCGTGGACAAATCCTCAGAGGCACAACTTAACTAATCCGTTGAGTTCACAGCAAAAGTTGAGTACGCCCGTCCCTCGGGGCCTGGACCCTCGGGCATCCATCCGGGTCGGTCCCGGTGGAACAAGGGGATAAGTAGTTCTCCTTTTCTTTGCTGTGCCTGTGGGGTCTAACAAGACACCACAGTGTCTTGTTTCTTTGTAATGAGGTGGCGGAGGGGTGTATCTCGATCACCACCATTCCAGGGCCCACAAACTGTGACGGGAGCACAGCGCATCCCACCGCCCACCCCAACCCCAACGGCGGCGGGGGTGGGGGTGGGGGTGGGTGGGGGCAAAGCTGGTCATCCGTATGAAGTGTGACGGTGATAGCTCCCAGGACACGTCTTTTTACAGGAAACCCACAGGGACCGCGGATACGCAGAGATGACTGAGGCCGATGTAAATCCGAAGGCCTACCCCGTGGCAGATGCCCACCTCACCAAGAAACTCCTGGACGCTTGTTCAGCAGTCCTGTAACTACAAGCAGCTTCGGAAAGGAGCTCACGGAGCCACCAAAACCCTCCACGGAGGCATCCCTGAGTTCATCCTGATGGCTGGCTGCAGACGCCGAGCCCCTGGAGGTCATCCCACACCTTCCGCTGCCTGCCGCGCCGCGCCACGTGAAGAGAAGAACGTGCCCTACGTGTGTTCGTGCGCTCCAAGCAGGCCCTCGGGCGGGCGGGCCTGCGGGGTGTCCGGGTGTCCTAGTGTCATTTGCCAATACGCTCCTGCCGTCTGCTTCGGTAACGTGACGTCGTTCCCCTTCCCCCCCCAAATCCCAACCCATGCCCCTGAGGGTGGCAGGGCAGCAGCGTACCAAAGAGATGTGCTGCAGAATTCGAGGCTACCTGGGTGAGTCAGACAGGCGGCAGCTGACGTAAGGAGTTGAGAAGTGGCTAGGGAAAAAAAAAGAAAAGAAAAAGAAAGAAAGAAAGAAAGAAAGAAAGAAAGAAAGAAAGAAAGAAAGAAAGAAAAAGAAAGAAAGAGAGGGTCCACTGATGATGCCGGAATGAAGTCTGAGCAAGTCACGGAGACGTGACCGGAAGCTACAGCAGAGACCTCGGAATCAAGGAAACATGCTCTCTGGTGAATGGAGTCGTCTTTCACGGACGCTCGGTACCAGGTCTGAGAGGCCTTACGCCTGTTTCCTGCCAGAATCGGATCAGATGTATGTATCCTTTATCACATCAGACGGACAGTGCCAGCCTGTCATTCTGGTGAGCATCCTAATAAAGAAATATCTTCAAACTCCACCGCACCCCCCCTCCAAAAAATAAAGGAAACCAACAACCATGCATTGGCTCCAAAGGCGTAGATGTCGCCCCAGCCGCCCCCCCCCCCCCCCCCCCGCCGCCCCGCGTCCTCTAAAAACTCAATCTATGTGTTCCCCACTCCCACTGTCAGGCTCCCGTGGTGGCCCAATGGCTCGGGTGATTTTTGCTCCTTACAGGGGGGCGGCGGGATGAGGAGGGGGGGCGTCGATGGCGTTGGAGGCACCCGGGATGATGGCAGAGGAGTTGACCACTCCATCCACAGGAGTGTTGCAGAAACGGGGGGGGGGGGGGGGGTGCGGGGGCCGCGGGGGAGGCGGAGGCGCAGAGGCGGCAAGGCAGTCCCCGCCCCCGCCAGGACTGAGACAGATTTAAAGGTTTTTATTTTTTTCCTTTTTTTTTTTTTTTTAAGGATTTCTTTATTTACTCCTGAGAGACACAGAGAGAGGCGGACTGAGACAGATTTAAAGGTTTTTATTTTTTTCCTTTTTTTTTTTTTTTTTTAAGGATTTCTTTATTTACTCCTGAGAGACACAGAGAGAGGCAGACAGAGACACAGGCAGAGGGAGAAGCAGGCTCCCCGCAGGCAGGGAACCGGATGCGGGCACAGGACCCCAGGGTATCCCTTCCACCTCCCCCCCCCCCGCATCACACCCTGAGAGGAAGGCAGCCGCCCAACCACTGAGCCACCCAGGTGTCCACCCGTCCCTCTTGTCCCTCTTTTCCTTTCTCTATCCGTCAACCTTCCAGCCTTCCGCCTCCAACGCCGCCTGTTCCTTCATGTCGGTTTCCTCCTGGAAAACAGGCCTTGTCCGTGGTTGCCTTTCAGCCCTCTGAAAGAGGTGGAGGCGCAGGCAGTGGGTTGGGCATCGGTTCTGGTGCTCGTCCGTGCGTGCGTGCGTGTGGACTTCGGATTTCTGGCGTCTGCCTGCCTGGCCTGCTTTCCCCGTCTTCTTCATGATTTGGACTCATGGGAAGTGTGTGTGTGTGTGTGGGGGG
>NW_027325759.1:87500-92500 GCF_048418805.1 Vulpes vulpes
GGAGCTGGCCCGACCCGTGCGCGCCCGCCGCGCCACCGCCGGCGGCGACTCCGCCCGGGAGCGGGCGGGGGCCCGGACAGACAGCCAGCCAGCCAGCCAGCCGCTCGCGCGGCGCACACGCAACACACACGGGGTGGCTGGCGTGGGGGGGGGGCGGGGGGCGGGCCGCCCCGCCCCAACCCCCCCCCCGGCCGCGCGCACACTCGCACACGCACGCGGGCAACACACCCCGCACCGGACGCCGGCCCGGCCCGACGGTATCCTCCCCCATCTCGGAGGGGGGAGGCGCAGGCCGCGGTAGGCAAAGAGCGGCGCTCTGCCCAAACACGTCGCGACGGTAGTCAACCCCGCGTCGGTGGCCACACTACACGCGCAGAGGAGGGGCAGCGGCTGGGGGCTCCGGTACCCCAAGGCACCCTCTCGGATCGCTAGAGAAGGCTTTCTCACCGAGGGCGCATCGCCCCCCCCTTCGTCCCCCCAAACGGGCCCCACCAAACGGCGCTCCGGGGCCGACAGGGCTCGCGGGGCGGGCGCAGGTCTCCGGCAAGGGACAGGCACAGGGCAACCCCGAGCGCTCGCGGCCGGTGCCCCCTCGAGGACACCACCCTCCACCTCGCCCGAGCACGGCGCGGCCACGTCACCGCCCAGAGGGGAGAGCTCCCCGCCTCCCGCGAGGCGGGCGAGACCGAGGAACGGAGACGGGGGCACGACCCGTGCCGGGAGAGAGGGGCAGCCCCTCGGGCTGGCCAAGCGCCCGGGGCGCTGGCTCGGCCCGCCGCGGGCGCTCACGCGTCCCCACCAAGTCCTCCGAGTCACACCGCCCCCACACCACCCCCGCCGGCGCGGCGAGGGGGAGGGGAGGGGGAAGGAAGACGAGGCGCCCGGGCCCCCGCCAGGGGCACGGGTGCGCCTCCCTTGCCGACTTCCGCCACCCGCTCCTCGGACGCGCCACCGACGGCGGCGGCGGCGGCCCGAGGGGAGTCGACGGGGAAGGAAACGACGCCACCGCTCGGCCTCAGGCACCTGAGGCGACCTGGAGCGCTCCAGGGGCACCACGGAGGGCCGGGCGCAACGCGCTCAAGCGCGCCCAGGCCGGGCGGTGAGCAGCGCGGCGTCGGGCAGGCCCTCCCCGCGGAGGGGAGGGCCGCTCGCCACGGACCCAGGCCTTCAGGAAAGGCCGGCGAGAGTGTCCGCCGCGTCAGAGGACCCCGGTCCCGCCAGCGCCGCGAGGCAAGAAGGCGGGAGGGCGGGGTCGGGCCGGAGTCCGCACCACCCCCAACCCCGGCGCGCGCCCCCCCGCGCACCCGCCGTCACGACGGCCGGGCGTGGAGGAGCCGGGGAGGGAGGGGCCCGCGGGCAGAGCGAGAAGAGCGGTCGCATCCGCCATGGATGCCCGTCCCTCGTCTGACGCGGCTTAGGCCCGGCCCAGGAGAGCACGAGATCACCACATCGATCGATCGGCAGCAAGCTGCGGCCCCGAGGGGGCTTCCCGAGGAGCAAAAGCCCAGCGAGGACGGCGACCGGGGGGACCTGCTTCCGCCTCACCGGCAGCCCCTCGACCCCCAGGGGGCAGGAGCGACCGGACAACCCCAGAGACAGCGGGGGACGCCTGACACGCGGCACGGAGCCTTGCGGGACAGGGGTTGTCACGGCCAACAGCCGGGTGCCCACGGCATGGAGCGCACGGGGGTAAAAGACCCACCGCCACCTGCCCACACCGCCCTCCCTCGGGTGCCAGAGACCGGAGGGTGACACCACGACCCGGGCCACCTGGAGTCCAGCGCGAGAGCCGGCGCGCAGGCCCAGGCGGACGGCTCAGGCTCCAGTGAGCGAGGACAGGGACCGGCTCGGCCGCGCGGTCAAGCCCAGAACCCCACACGCGCCCAGAGGCCCACATCTCCAAGGCGAGCGACGGACCGACTGTCTTTTCCGTCTGCCTGTCTGTCGCCGAAACACAACGTGTCAGCACCTACCTGGCAACAAAAAATGTTCATTTCGGGCGAGAAAATAGCCGCGCCTGCTGGCGGGGACCAGCCACAGGTCACCGCGACCTCCCGGGACCGTGGCACGGCCACTGTCCCCAAAACCTGCCCCACGGCGCCCCCCCACCCCCACCCCACGGAGCCCCCCGGGCTATCTGGTCGACCCAGGGTGGGGAGGGGGGAGGGGCGATACGCGGGAGGTGGAGACGGCCACGCCGCCACGCCGCCACGCCGCCACGCCAGTGATCTCCAAGAGGAGACTTTGAAAAATCGTCAAAGTTCTCCGGAGGCACCGTGCGGAGGCCGTCCCCCGCGGCCCTCAGGACCGCCCCGTGCCTACCGCCGTCCCCAACCCCGGCACGGGCCAGGGGAGGTGGAGGGCCACGCGGGCAGAGGCAGCCTCACCGGGAATCGCCACCGGGGCCGGCCGGCCGGCCCACCCCCGCGTGGCACCCGGTCCGACCGGGACCCACCTCCGCAGCGGACCTCGGAAAACGGGGAGAAAATCGCGTCCGACGCCCGGGACCCCCACACGTGCCCGCAGCCGGGTCTGTCGCGCCACCCACGGGCTGTCCCTCCAGGCTCGGACCGGTCCCCGTCGCCAGGGCGTGACAACGGGAGACAACCGCGTGACACGGAAGGCCCGAAGATCGCCCGGAGCCACAGGACGGACGGCGGGACACACCCTGTCCCCTTCCCCCCGAGGCGGCCCAGGTCGGTCCTCGCGGGCGGAGGAGGAGCCACCGGCGGGTGCTGGTCGACCCACCCAGGCGGCCCGCACGCCCTCCTCCGGGAGCGAGGCGGAGGCGACAACAGCGACAGCGGCGACAGCGACACTCCCTCGCAGCTCTGGAGGTCCAATCTCCGGCGAGCGCATCGCGCGCCGATGCCCCGGCGACAGCCGGACGCCCGCGCCGGGGCCGCCCTCCTCCTGGAACTCGGCCCCGGGAAACCGCCACCAAAGCCTGTTCCTTGCTGTCGCCGCCGAGCCTCCGGAGGGGACACGCTCTATAAAAGCGGCCGCCAGGTGGCACCCGACAACCGGCGCGAACGACAGCGGGACAGATCCGGGCGGCGAGGCCGTCAGGACGCCTCGGATCTCGCCTCTCGGCCCGGGGACGGGCGGAGGGCCCCGGGAGCACTCCTAGGACAGCAACGGATGCACTGTTTTTTCTCGTGTCCTTCCTTTTTCTTTTTAGGATTTAATTTGTATATTTAGAAGAGGAAGGAAGGAGGGAGGGAGGGAGGGAGGGAGGGAGGGAGGGAGGCCACGAAGGAGGTCTGAACCAAAGGCGCTGGAGAGGACGGTGTGCCCCCCCCTCCCCCGCACCACCTTCACCTCCACCCTCTCAGCGTCTGGGACCTGACCCCCCCCCCCCCCAAATACTTGTCTATTGGGTTGAATGAGAAGAGGTTGTGGAAGAGGAACTCCATGGGGGGGGGGGGGAGGCTCAAAGAACATAAGGATTTTCTCTTTTCTTTTCTTTTCTTTTCTTTTCTTTTCTATAACACAATCTGTTTCTCCAGAATTCTCCTGCTCATGCTCCACTTCCTGTCCTTGAAGAGAAGAATGTCATTCACTCCCCTCCTGGCGCTCCCCTCCAAGGCACCTTCCAGGGGCAGGAGAGGGGGTGTGCTTCTCTTCTCAGAGGAAAAGGAGGGGAGTCAGCAGGACCTTCTTTCACCTGGGGGGGTGGGGGGAGCGGCGGTGTGCCTGTGTTTCTTTGCTGCTGCTGCTACTCTATCAAAGTGTCTCCAGGTAGGGAGGCCGGGGTGGCTCAGCGGCTGAGCGCCTGCCTTTGGCCCAGGGCGTGATCCCGGGGTCCTGGAGTCGAGTCCCACAGCGGGCTCCCTGCATGGATGGAGTCTCCTTCTCCCTCTGCCTGCGTCTCTGCCTCTGCGTGCGTCCGTGCGTGCGTGCCTGCGTGCGTGCGTCCGTCCGTGCGTCCGTCCGTGCGTGCGTGCGTGCGTGTGCGTGCGTGCGCGCGCGCGCGCGTCTCATGACTACCTAAATAAAATCTTCAATCAATCAATGTGTCTATGATTCAAAACAGTAATCTGGTTTCCTTCGTATCCAAGTCATATCTCAGATTTGACTTTTGACAGGAGAAGGGAGGGCGGGCCACATTTTCTTCTGCCGTGGCCTGGCGTGGCCTGGCGTGGCGTGGCGTGGCGTGGCGTGGCAGAGAAAGAGAAGATGGGCGGGCACAGACCTGTGCATATTCTTCTCTGTCTGTCGTGGGGGTGAGCAGAGGAATCGGATTCGGCTCTCACGGGATGGGGTCTAATTTCTCCGTGGACAATTGGGCAGAATGTCAGGCGAACAGAGGACGAGTAATGGTCAGAAGACCATGGACAACAAGATCGGCTATAGATGCTGGAGTTTCCAGAGCAATGATTTCATCAGAGGCATGTGAATGCCAAAGACTTCCAGGGAGCATGTTTGTAGACGCCTCGGCCTGTAGGTCCTTTCAAATGGACAGTGCTCCCATCAGGTCAGTCACGTTAGCATATCTTCTCCAGCTCCCGCGAGCAGTGTAGCAGTGTGGTCATGCAATTCAATTCTACTTTGGGCCTAACGGGGGATGGGACCGTGCCACAGAAAGGGAGACAGCATCAAGTCCTTGAGCCTAAGGCATGTCTAAGACAGTGACTCTCTAAAGTACATGGAGGCAGAAGGAGGCCAGCTGGAGTTTTGTTGTGTGGGTTGCGTATCTGTGGCAATGGGGTGGGTGTGGGTGGCTGATGTTTGTTTTCTGGACGAAGTGAAAGAACCCTTTGAGTGCAAGTATTTGCAGAAGGGGTCCGGCGGGATGGGAAGGTGTGGGTCAGTCCATTCACCGAGAAAACCGGAGACTCGGCCTTTTTAAGAACTAGGCAACGGAAGGAGTATAGCTTGGCTCATCGCAGCAACTGGCAACTCAGCAGAAACAATAGAACATTCCCAGAATGAATGGAGTTTGCAGGAGCCAACGTGAGCATGCCCCACCACCCTCCGCGGGTGCGTCCGTGTAAAAA
>NW_027325759.1:97500-110000 GCF_048418805.1 Vulpes vulpes
TACGTTTCCTACACGTCTCCTACTTGTCACACACGGAGTTGTTTTCCTTATCGTTCTCCAGTAGTCTCCATTCCATTGGCAGGCTTTTGCAAAATTGTAATATATTAGCTTTCTTTCAGAGAGAGAGCACTGTGTGAAGTGGGGAAGGGGGAGGAGGAGGAGGGAGAGGGAGAGAGTGCGAGACCTACCGAGCATCTTTCCTTTTTTAAACTATTTTGTTTCTTTATTCCCGTGTGAGAGAGAGAGACAGAGACAGAGACAGAGACATGGGCAGAAGCAGGTCCCCGCAAGGAGACAGATGCAGGAAAGGATCCCGGACCGGCATGATCGGGCCCTGAGATGAAGGCAGACGCTTAACCGCTGAGAAACCGGGGGTCCCGAACGAACGAACGAACGAACGGACGGACGGACGGACGGACGGATGAACGAACGGACGGACGGACAGACGGATGGACGGACGAACGAACGAACGAACGAACGAACAGAACTTCATCCCAGATCGTGGGAACTTGTGAAATATTGTCACTCGTCCTTATCTCTCCGAGCTGTCCTGTTCCCGATTTTTACCCGCGCCGGCCTTTGAACTCCTAAGCTACAGTTCCTTTACAAAGGGATGTCAGCAATATAGCATCCGGAGGTAGAGGAAACCTCTCCCTCGTAGAACCCATAGGGACACGTAGACACAGACGAGATGCCAACAAAGTATATAGCCTTGGTCTCACTCCTATCTGTGGAGAGGTCACGAAAGACCCGATGTTCCGATCTCCCCGCTGGCTGGGTGACAACAACTCCAGTGGCCAGCGAGCGTGACCGCGTCCGGACCCCATCCATCCTTTGGTTTCCATTTCGAAAGAGAAGAGGCCGGTTTCCTGCAAAGATACCCAAAGCCGCAGCAACAACCCAACCCGAAGAAGACCAGAGCGTCTGTCTCCCCGAGCCAGCCGAGCACTGGTTCCTCACCAACAGTCGGGACATTACTGATGGAGCCAGAGGGATTTTTAGGTTAGGTTCTGGTCCCTGGGCTGGCCTCATTGCCAGCTTTCTCTAATCGTGGAGAGCATAGCATTCAGGCATGAGCAAAGCACCCCATTCACCCGGTTTGGGCCATCTGAGCCTCAGGTTCCCCTTCCACGTGTCCCAGGTCAGTGAGCACTTGCAAGTAAGTATAGGCCCCCTAAGCAGCCCAGGGGTAGCCTGCCAGAGTTTCCTGTGGCTGGCGGGTGTGTGTGTGTGTGTGTGTGTGTGTGTGTGTGTGTGTGTGCGTGTGTGTGTGTGTGTGTGTGTGTGTGTGTCTCGTGTGCTCAACCTTCGCTGCAGGGTTCTCTAGGGTCTGGTTCGGTTCGCCCCGCTTTTCTGCGTGCGCGTGCACGTGCGTGTGCATGCTCCATAAGGAGCTGGGGCGTCCTCGGGAGGAGGGACGCCGTAGAGAGTGGACAGTTTATTCTCTGATCTTGGTACGGGCAAGGCTGTAGGGCTTGAACTCTGTGGGAACCAGGAAGGTTTTCTTCCGTTTTCTCATCGTCAGTTTTGGCAGGTTGCCTTTTAGTGATCGATCGATCCGATCGAAACAAAACAAAACAAAACAAAACAAAACAACACAACTTTTTTTTTTTTCCTTTTTGTAAAGATTCTGTTTATTTTCTCCTGAGACACAGTGAGTGAGAGAGTCGGACACACAGGCAGAGGGAGAAGCAGGCTCCATGCTTGGAACCCGACGTGGGACTCTGATGCCGGGCCTCCAGGATCAGGCCCCGGGCTGAAGGCGGCGCTCAACCGCCGAGCCACCCGGGCTGCCCACCTTTTTCTTTTTCTTTTTTTCTTTTAATTTTTTTTTTTCCAGAAGATTTTAGGTGTATGCGATGTTTACACCCAGGTTAGGGCTCATCCTCGCAACCGAGAAATATAGAGTCCCACACTCCCCCGACAGTGCCAGCCAGCAGTCACGCACCCCTTCATCGATTTCATTTGTTCATTTGCTTGCTTGCTTGCTTGCTTCCTGGCTTGCT
This sequence comes from Vulpes vulpes, assembly GCF_048418805.1. Lineage (NCBI taxonomy): Eukaryota > Metazoa > Chordata > Mammalia > Carnivora > Canidae > Vulpes > Vulpes vulpes. Next base: position 99,507 of record NW_027325759.1, read on the forward strand.
TATGTATACATTCATTCAGCCGGTCAGTCGGTCAGCCGATCAGTTCAGTCAGTCAGTCAGTCAGTCAGTCCTTTTAATGAATCATTCATTCTTTCCTGTTTTAGAGGTGTTCTTTATTTATCCATGAGAGACACACAGAGACAGGCATTGACAGACTGCAGAGAGAAGCAGGCTCCCCGCGGGGAGCCCCAAGTGGGAGCCGGGGCCCCAGGACCCCAGGATGATGACCTGACCCCAAGGCAGATGCTGAACACGGAGCTACCCAGGCGTCCCCGTTGCTTGACTTTTCAGGGGAGGCAGACAGGCAACGTGCATTCAGTGGCACGGAAATAGAGCCCAACTAGTGCTGAGTTTTCTGTGAGCCGTTTGGCCCTGGGTCAGTGTGAAAGCCACTGGAGCAGGGCCCAGAAACGTTCAAGGCTGAGAATTTCCTTCCTCCATAATCATTTCACAGACGCTTAATTGAAAGTGGTATCTACCTATCGTATGGCAAACGTCTTTCTCTGTTTGGGTTCTAGCCAAGACCCAGAGAGTCGAAGCCCCCAACCTCACGGACTGAAAGTCGCCAGTTGGATGCAGAGATAGTTAGGGAGGCAGGCAGGCAGGCAGGCAGGCAGGCAGGCAGAGCCGGAAAGGCAGGCGCCACACCGGTGAGTCCAGGTGTGAGGAATGTGGGATCGCAGGGCAGCTGGGTCGCAGCCTGGTCCGGATCCGCCCGGGTCAGTAGCGTTTCCTGACACAGGACGGCAGGACGGGGCGCCAAAGAGGGGCCTTGGGGTGGCTTTCCTCCTCCGCCTCCTTGGGATGGGGACATCTGCCCCACTCGGGGCATGCCCCCCACCCGCCCACGCGCCCACCCCCACACGCTGGCCACCGGTCGGTCCCGCAGGCGCCTGCCTTCCGAACCACCCAGGCTGCACCGGTTCCATGTCCGGTTCCGGTTCCGGTTCCGGCCCAGGCTCCGGCCCCAGGCAAGGACGCACTTGCAAATATCATCCATGGGAGGCTTCCTGCTGCCCTCACTCCTACAGATCCGGGACACCGGAGGGTGGGGGGGGTGGGAGCGGTTCCCAGATGGGATGTAGAAATGTCCGCCAACCGAAACCCGTCCTTCCCGCGTCATCTCCCCACGACGTGACGCGACACCCTGTGCGGTGTGTGGAGAGAGACCCTTTGTCTCGCCGCCACCGCTACAGCAACCGAGGACAGTCCTCAAACAGGAGCACGGTCCCATGAGCATCGGTCCCATCTGAACCTATTCCCTAGTTGGGGATCCTAGGGTGTGTCTAGGGATAGACCTGGAGCACGAGGTCCTGTGTGTGGGAACCAGATGAACGAACGCGCAAGACCGTGGGTGGCGGTGGGAAGGAAGAGGTGCGGACGAGGTGTGCCCGGGTGGCATACCCGCGTTTGAGCGGCTGCCTTCCACTCGGCTCCCGGCATCATCACAGCGTTTTGGGGATCCAGCACCGCACCGGGCTCCCCGCGTGGAGCCTGCTTCTCCCTCTGCCTGCCTCCCGGCCTCCTTCTGTGTGTCTCCCTTGAATAAATACAGTTTATTTATTCATTTATTTGTTAAAGATTTTATGTATGTATGTATGTATGTATTTATTTATTTATTTATTCGAGAGAGAGAGAGAGAGAGAGAGAGAGAGAGAGGCAGAGATCCCATGCCCGATCAATACAGTTTAAGAAATTAAACTTAAGGGATCCCTGGGTGGCGCAGCGGTTTGGCGCCGCCTGCAGCCTGTGGTGTGATCCTGGAGACCCGGGATCCAGTCCCACATCGGGCTCCCTGCATGGAGCCTGCTTCTCCCTCTGTCTGTGTCTCTGCCTCTCTCTCTCCCTCTCTCTCTCTCTCTCTCTCTCTCTCTCTCTCTCTCCCTGACTAAAAAAAAAATCCTTAAAAATAATGAATGAATGAATGAATGAATAATAAATGAATGAATAAATAAATAGATAAATAAATAGATAAATAAATAAATAAATAAAATTTTAAAAATTAAAAAAAAAGAGAGTTAAAAAATGGAATGGACAGATAACTTGGCGAGGAGGATGTGTGAAGGTATGTAATGCCGCTGAGCGACTCTAGGCTTAGAAAGGGTTACAAGGTTCCACCGTAGGTGACGCCTGTCTTTTGGACCACAACCGAAACACAAAACAAGACCCCCTGTCCCTGGCTCAGAGTAAGGGAGTTCCTGGGTCAGGCTGGAGGGGGTTCCTGTGGTCCGCAGAGTGCAGAACCCCGGTTCAGCCATCTGGACTCTTTTCTTCCTGTCCTCGGAGACAGGCGTGGTCGCAGACGGCACACGCCTGTAAAGGCAAGGCCAGAAGGAAGAACTTCAGCATCCCTTTGGCTCTTCTTTTCTGTTCTTCCGGTTGTTGTGGTTCCGGTGTTGTTGAGCCTCAGCATTTCCAAGCACCTTGGAGGGGCAACCTGGGAGGCTCGCTGAGGTTAAGCAGCTGACTCTCGGTTTCGTCCGCCAGGAGGTGGCACTCTTGACTCGCCCAGTGAGGCCGTGGCGACCTCTGGAAGGAAGGTATCAGGCTCAGGGTTTCCGAGGGGCTCGGCTGGCTCCCCGAGAAGTGGATCTGAGTGTCTCCAGGCTGTCCGATCCTATCTGAGTCTTAGGATGCGATTCCAGGGGCCCGTGGCCCGCTCGGTCAGTAGAGAGCACGGCTCTTGACCTCCAGGTCCTGAGTGCGAGCCCTACCTTGGGAGTAGAGATCACTTTGACAAATGGACCCCGGAGGGGGGGGGGGGCGGGGGGGGAGAGGGGAGGGGAGGGGAGGGGGGAGGGGAGGGAGGAGGGGAGGGCGGCGTGGGGACTGGGGGAGGTCGAAAGAAAGAGAAACAGACGCCATTCTACTCAGGGAAGGCCTTGGTGATACAGGGGATCCTTCCAACGGTGTCTGGTTACAATGAGAACGGATTCCCACCGACCTTCTGAAGAGGATTTAACAATCGCCAAAAAAAAAAAAGGAAGATGACTCACTGAGAGTTTCTGAACTCTGTTCAGGGTTTCGTGGAACTCATTCAGTTCCACGTTGTTCCTTTCTGTTCGGCTTCCATGCAGCTTTTTCATTAGTTCCGGCAACTCCTACTGTATGTAGTTGGACGATCTCAGGATGACCAGACACCGGGATCCGTCCAGAGTGCTTTCCGCGAATCTTCTGAAAGGCGGACCGTATGGTTGCAAGACCTTCCGAACAACACCTGCACGTGACAGGGAGGTCACCCACGGACGGACGTGCCTAAAGACCCGATGAGAATTCATTATAATGCAGTCGAGAGGAAAATCCGACCAGTTTCTGTCACACACACACACACACACACACACACACACACTCACACACAACACACGCAGGCACGCACGCAGAGCATTTAACCAGTTCGAATGTGGAGTGATGGCACTCTACCAGGACACGTTACAAGTTTAGGAATTTCATTTCGTGTTTGGAACACCGGCAGCATTCACCCACGCAATATAATCTAAGAGGGCTTATGATTCTTTGTCTGACAGTGCTTCTCACGGTCCTTCCCATAACAGGTAAACGACCTATAGTAGTCAAGAGACTCTATTTAGGGTTTGGCATTCTGGGATCCGCTGAGAATCCACGAACGGATGAAGGAACCAGTAGACAGACAGCCAGGCAGCCAACCAGCCAACCAAAAACATCTCAGAAGTTTTCAAGGCACATGCCTACAAAGGATCACGGATCATAACAAAACGGAAATCTTCATTGTCTCTTTCGCCAAGGTGGCCCCTAGGAGATTCTACAGGTGCTCTTAGAGTTGTCCCCCAAAATGAAGCTCCTTTAACGTGGAGAAGTGTTCACTCTTACGTAGGGGAAGACCGGATAAAAACGAATCCAGGGATCCCTGGGTGGCACAGCGGTTTGGCGCCTGCCTTTGGCCCAGGGCGCGATCCTGGAGACCCGGGATCGAATCCCACGTCGGGCTCCCGGTGCATGGAGCCTGCTTCTCCCTCCGCCTGTGTCTCTGCCTCTCTCTCTCTCTCTCTCTCTCTGTGACTATCATAAATAAATAAAAAAATAAATAAAAAATATTTAAAAAAAAAAAAAAAAAAACGAATCCAAAAAATAAAATAAATAAGTAAATAACAGAAAAAGTTAAACAACAACAACAACAACAACAACCACCAAAAAAAAAAAAAAAAAAAAAGGAATCTAAAAACCTTGCTGTTCTGGGCAGGTAAAGGGAGAAACACACACACACACACACACACACACACACACACACACACACCCAAAAACAAACAAACAAAAAAACCCCAACCAAACCAAACCAAACCAAACCAAGCCAAGCCAAGCCAAGCCAAACAAACAAACAAACAAAAAAGCACATTGTCTTTGTCTTTTCTTCTCTGTTCACACTCTTATCAAGAGTAGACTACCAATGCAAGAGAATCTCGTCATTTTAGCAGAGAGAAGAGCCAAATCTCAGTTGTACACCAGTATACTAGTAAAACCCACTTCTCCCAATCTCAGTCCGTCCTGACCACGCCTACAATTACTTTTCAAAGAGTCTGCTTCTGGGACGCCTTGGGTGGCTCAGCGGTGGTGGAAGGTCTGCCTTTGGCTCACAGGGCCTGATCCCAGGGGTTCTGGGATCCAGACCCGCATCGGGCTCCCCAGTGGAGCCTACTTCTTCCCCTGCCTGTGTCTGTCTCTCTCTCTCTCTCTCTCTCTCTCTCCCTGTCTCTCTCTCTTTCTCTGTCTCTGTCTCGCTTTCTCCGTCTCTGTCTCTCTTTATCTCTCTGTCTCTCTCTGTCTGTCTCTCTTTATCTCTCTGCCTCTCTTTTCTCTGCCTGTCTCTCTCTGTGTCTCTCTCCCCTTCTCTCTGTCTGTCTCTCTTCCTTTCTCTCTCTCTCTCTCTCTCTCTGTCTCTCTCTATCTCTCTGTCTGTCTCTGTCTCTCTTTGTCTGTCTCTGTCTCTCTCTTTCTCTCTCTGTCTCTCTCTCTCTCTCTCCCATGAATACATAAGTAAAATCCAAAAAAAAAAAAAAAAAAAGAAAAGAAAACCAAAAACAAATCTCAAAAATCTCCTTCAGAAATCCCTTCTATAATTTCTTTTTCCGTTCCGTCAGTCTTTTTTTTTTTTTTTAATTATTTATTTTTGATAGTCATACAGAGAGAGAGAGAGAGAGAGAGAGAGAGAGAGAGAGAGAGGCAGAGACACAGGCAGAGGGAGAAGCAGGCTCCATGCACCAGGAGCCCGACGTGGGATTCCGATCCCGGGCCTCCAGGATCGCGCCCTGGGCCAAAGGCAGGCGCCAAACCGCTGCGCCACCCAGGGATCCCCCGTTCCGTGAGTCTTAAGTGTTCTTTCTCTAAATAGCTGGGCTTTGGGACGCCCGTGTGCCTCAGCCTTTGATCGTCTGGCTTGGGCTCAGGACGTGATCCCAGACTCCTGGGACTGAGTCCCATATCAGGGTCCTCGCATGGAGCCTGCTTCCCTTGTGTCTGCCTGTCCCTGTGTCTCTCATCTCATGAATAAGTAAATAAAATCTTAAAAAAAAAAAAAAAAAAAAAAAGCCAGAGTCATTTCAGGACAGATTCATTTTCTTTAACCACCACCACCACCACCACCACCACCACCCGCATTTTCTACATGTCTCCTACTATCTCACACACAGAGGTTGTTTTCCTTGTCGTTAACCAGTAGTCTCGATTCCATGTGGCAGATTTTTAAAAACTGTACTTATTTTACACTTTTTGAGCGAGGAGCGAGGAGAGAGGAGAGAGGAGAGAGAGAGAGAGAGAGAGAGAGCACTTCGTGAAGGGGGAAGGGAGAGAGAGAGACAGAGACAGAGACATAGGCAGAAGCAGGCTCCCCACAGGGAGCCAGATGTGGAAATGGGTCCGGACTCGGACACTCCCCCCCCCCCCCCCCCCGCCGCCCCAGAATTGGGCCCTGACCCAAAGGCCGATGCTCAACCCCTCAACCACTGAGCCACCCAGGCGGCAGACTGTTAACTCCTAGAAACCTCAGTCTCTGGTGAAAAGCCAGTAGGAACCACGGGCACATTGCCTATCATACCAGAAATCCTTAGATTGTCAAATGGATGAATACATGTGATAGTTTTTAGAAACACGTGTGTGTGTGTGTGTGTGTGTGTGTGTGTGTGTGTGTGTGTGTATGCGTATGTATTGTTGGGCTGGCTGAGAGACAGGGGCACCCAAAATGGCGGACATCTCAAACTGGGTCAAAATGGCTGATCTTCCCGTCAAAGCAGCAGCCCTGACCACCACATCATCTCCAGTAAGTCGAAGCCTAGATGGGAAACCGAAACTTTCCATCCAGGACTTTCCAGCCAGGAACCACCCCCACCCCCTCCCCCGATACTACCCCACCCCACCCCCCCAGCCAATCACCTAAGGACACAGTGTTCCCTTGTCTAATTTGGCAAGGGACCCACCCGGATCCAGAGCCGGAACCAAGAAGGCTTAAAAACCCCCACAGTCCCCAACCCCGCGCGACTTCCCTGTCTCTGGCCACCTCTCCGAGTCATGGAACCTCGCCCAGGAGCGCTCCCCATTAAAGCACTCTCGAACCTACTGCCTGGCTCTGCTGGTTTTCTGTTATTTCTCCGCTGTTCATTTTGTAAAAACCTAACATGTAGGACACAATTTTTTTTTTTTTTTAAGATTTAGTGTGTGTGTGTGTGTGTGTGTGTGTGTGTGAGAGAGAGAGAGAGAGAGAGAGAGAGAGAGAGAGAGAGAGAGGCAAAGACAGAGGGAGAAGCAGGCTCCAATGCAGGGAGCTTGACGTGGGACTCGATCCCGGGACTCCAGGATCACGCCCTGGGCTGAAGGTGGCACTAAAACGCTGAGCCACACGGGCTGCCCTGTATGATACAATTGTTAAGGAAGCACGAAACAGGGGATCCCTGGGTGGCTCAGCGGTTTAGCACCTGCCTTCGGCCCAGGGCGTGATCCTGGAGTCCCGGGATCGAGTCCTACATCGGGGGTTCCTGCAGGGAGCCCGCTTCTCCCTCTGCCTGTGTCTCTGCCTGTGTGTGTGTGTGTGTGTGTGTATGTATGTCTCATGAATTGTGAATTAAAATTAAAAAAAAAAGAGGAAGGAAAAAAGAAACGAACAAACCTGAAACACGTTTACTAACACACCCAGGTATCAGCAGGTTTCCTGAATCAGACAAAAGAGAAACACAAAAACTGAGGTGGGGGGAGGGGGGGAAGGAAGAAAAGGGCAAGGGGTGGAGGAGGAAAACACAACACCACCAAACAAAAAAAACCACCTTGGGTGTCTCATTGACTCACACTCTAGTATTTTACCTTCTGTTGGAAAGACAGACGCCAGGTATCCGGTGAACTGAACCCAATTTATCAATTAAGCTAGTTACACCTTCAAAGTTCCAGGTCACCAAAGATTTGGGAAGGTATTGTAAAAGTTTAACCTATAGATCTTTTTTCATCTTTTTCTTTCTTTCTTTCTTTCTTTCTTTCTTTCTTTCTTTCTTTCTTTCTTTCTTTCTTTCTTTTACCTGCTTGCTCGTAACAAGGAAAAGTACACGAGACAGACAAAATCGATCATTTGGAGTAGTTTCCGTGGACAAATCCTCAGAGGCACAACTTAACTAATCCGTTGAGTTCACAGCAAAAGTTGAGTACGCCCGTCCCTCGGGGCCTGGACCCTCGGGCATCCATCCGGGTCGGTCCCGGTGGAACAAGGGGATAAGTAGTTCTCCTTTTCTTTGCTGTGCCTGTGGGGTCTAACAAGACACCACAGTGTCTTGTTTCTTTGTAATGAGGTGGCGGAGGGGTGTATCTCGATCACCACCATTCCAGGGCCCACAAACTGTGACGGGAGCACAGCGCATCCCACCGCCCACCCCAACCCCAACGGCGGCGGGGGTGGGGGTGGGGGTGGGTGGGGGCAAAGCTGGTCATCCGTATGAAGTGTGACGGTGATAGCTCCCAGGACACGTCTTTTTACAGGAAACCCACAGGGACCGCGGATACGCAGAGATGACTGAGGCCGATGTAAATCCGAAGGCCTACCCCGTGGCAGATGCCCACCTCACCAAGAAACTCCTGGACGCTTGTTCAGCAGTCCTGTAACTACAAGCAGCTTCGGAAAGGAGCTCACGGAGCCACCAAAACCCTCCACGGAGGCATCCCTGAGTTCATCCTGATGGCTGGCTGCAGACGCCGAGCCCCTGGAGGTCATCCCACACCTTCCGCTGCCTGCCGCGCCGCGCCACGTGAAGAGAAGAACGTGCCCTACGTGTGTTCGTGCGCTCCAAGCAGGCCCTCGGGCGGGCGGGCCTGCGGGGTGTCCGGGTGTCCTAGTGTCATTTGCCAATACGCTCCTGCCGTCTGCTTCGGTAACGTGACGTCGTTCCCCTTCCCCCCCCAAATCCCAACCCATGCCCCTGAGGGTGGCAGGGCAGCAGCGTACCAAAGAGATGTGCTGCAGAATTCGAGGCTACCTGGGTGAGTCAGACAGGCGGCAGCTGACGTAAGGAGTTGAGAAGTGGCTAGGGAAAAAAAAAGAAAAGAAAAAGAAAGAAAGAAAGAAAGAAAGAAAGAAAGAAAGAAAGAAAGAAAGAAAGAAAAAGAAAGAAAGAGAGGGTCCACTGATGATGCCGGAATGAAGTCTGAGCAAGTCACGGAGACGTGACCGGAAGCTACAGCAGAGACCTCGGAATCAAGGAAACATGCTCTCTGGTGAATGGAGTCGTCTTTCACGGACGCTCGGTACCAGGTCTGAGAGGCCTTACGCCTGTTTCCTGCCAGAATCGGATCAGATGTATGTATCCTTTATCACATCAGACGGACAGTGCCAGCCTGTCATTCTGGTGAGCATCCTAATAAAGAAATATCTTCAAACTCCACCGCACCCCCCCTCCAAAAAATAAAGGAAACCAACAACCATGCATTGGCTCCAAAGGCGTAGATGTCGCCCCAGCCGCCCCCCCCCCCCCCCCCCCGCCGCCCCGCGTCCTCTAAAAACTCAATCTATGTGTTCCCCACTCCCACTGTCAGGCTCCCGTGGTGGCCCAATGGCTCGGGTGATTTTTGCTCCTTACAGGGGGGCGGCGGGATGAGGAGGGGGGGCGTCGATGGCGTTGGAGGCACCCGGGATGATGGCAGAGGAGTTGACCACTCCATCCACAGGAGTGTTGCAGAAACGGGGGGGGGGGGGGGGGTGCGGGGGCCGCGGGGGAGGCGGAGGCGCAGAGGCGGCAAGGCAGTCCCCGCCCCCGCCAGGACTGAGACAGATTTAAAGGTTTTTATTTTTTTCCTTTTTTTTTTTTTTTTAAGGATTTCTTTATTTACTCCTGAGAGACACAGAGAGAGGCGGACTGAGACAGATTTAAAGGTTTTTATTTTTTTCCTTTTTTTTTTTTTTTTTTAAGGATTTCTTTATTTACTCCTGAGAGACACAGAGAGAGGCAGACAGAGACACAGGCAGAGGGAGAAGCAGGCTCCCCGCAGGCAGGGAACCGGATGCGGGCACAGGACCCCAGGGTATCCCTTCCACCTCCCCCCCCCCCGCATCACACCCTGAGAGGAAGGCAGCCGCCCAACCACTGAGCCACCCAGGTGTCCACCCGTCCCTCTTGTCCCTCTTTTCCTTTCTCTATCCGTCAACCTTCCAGCCTTCCGCCTCCAACGCCGCCTGTTCCTTCATGTCGGTTTCCTCCTGGAAAACAGGCCTTGTCCGTGGTTGCCTTTCAGCCCTCTGAAAGAGGTGGAGGCGCAGGCAGTGGGTTGGGCATCGGTTCTGGTGCTCGTCCGTGCGTGCGTGCGTGTGGACTTCGGATTTCTGGCGTCTGCCTGCCTGGCCTGCTTTCCCCGTCTTCTTCATGATTTGGACTCATGGGAAGTGTGTGTGTGTGTGGGGGGGGGGGGGAGTCGGGTCCTTATTTCTCTGGACCACCTCTTGGGTCCCATCCCACGAGGCATCTTTCTGATGGGGTGACGTGGAAGTCCGAACGTAGGGAATTTTCTTTTCTTTCTTTCTTTTTCTTTCTTTCATTCTTTTTATTTTTGCCGGATTTTGAGAGAGAGAGAGAGAGAGAGAAAGGGGCAGAGACCTAGGCAGAGGGAGAAGCAGGCTCCAATGCAAGGAGCTCGATGTGGGGCTGGATCCCCGGATCCTGTGATCACGACGTGCCCCTAAGGCAGATGCTCCACACGGAGCCACCCAGGCGTCCCCGTTTCTGTATTATAAGGGAGACAGACAGGCAACGTGTGTTCAGAGGGACGGAAACAGAGCCCGTGTGCTGAGGTTTCTCGGAGCCCTTTGGACATTTGGCCGGTGCGAAATCCAAGGGAGCGGGGCCCAGAAACGTTCAAGGCTGAGAATTCCCTTGCTCAATATTCATTTCGCAGATGCCTGATTGCAAGTGGTATGGAATGGCATGGCATGGCATGGCATGGCATGGCATGGGTGTCTGTCTGTTTGGGTTACTAGCAGGACCCAGAGAGCCGAAGCTCTCG
>NW_027325759.1:120000-121413 GCF_048418805.1 Vulpes vulpes
GGACGGCGCGGACACCCGCCTGACCGGAGAACCGTCCAGGGCGGGCGGCGGGTAGGCGCGCGCCGGGCGGCGGGCGCCCCCGCGTCAGCCGAGGCTCCCCCCCCCCCCGCCGGGGACGGGCGGGACCCGACGCCCGCAGGAGGAGGAGGACGACGACGACACCGCGGGGGGGGCACCGCCGCCGCGTCACACGCGTCCCGAGACGCGCCGAGGGCACCCCGCGCGGGGCGACGCGGCGACCGGGGAACGACCGGCGCCGGAAGGCGAAAGGCGGGCCGGCCGCAGAGGGGCAGGGGGACGAGCCGCCGCCGCCGCCGCCGCCGCCGCGAGGGCGGCGAGTGGACGACGCAGCGGCAGCCCCGGGCGAGCGCGAGCGAGCGGGCGAGACGGCGGACGCGTCCCCCGCCGAAGGGACACGGTGGGGGGGCCGGGACGGCGACGCCCGAGAAAGGGAGGCGGGCGCGGGGCCCGCCTCCCCCCACGGCAACGCCGTCGTCGCCGACGACACCCCCTCCCTTCCCCTCCGGGCGGGCGGGCGACCGACCGAACGGCCGACGCCAGGCCCGCCCACCGCCGCCGCCGCGCTTCCAACCGCGCCTCCCGGCGGCGGGCGCGGCCCCTTCCTGCCCCCTGTCTCCTCCTCGCACGGCCCCGTCCTCCCCCCACGGACGGACGCACGCGCACACGCGCTCTCCTCTCGTCCCTCGCGGCCAGCGGGCCGGCACCGCGCCGGCCCGCCCGCACCGCACGGGGGAAGGCTTCGCGGGCGAGCGGACGGACGGACGGGGCCCCGACCGGCCGGGCCGGGCCGGGCCGCCTCCGCCGCCGCCGCCGCGTTCTCGTTAATGATCCTTCCGCAGGTTCACCTACGGAAACCTTGTTACGACTTTTACTTCCTCTAGATAGTCAAGTTCGACCGTCTTCTCAGCACTCCGCCAGGGCCGTGGGCCGACCCCGGCGGGGCCGATCCGAGGGCCTCACTAAACCATCCAATCGGTAGTAGCGACGGGCGGTGTGTACAAAGGGCAGGGACTTAATCAACGCAAGCTTATGACCCGCACTTACTGGGAATTCCTCGTTCATGGGGAATAATTGCAATCCCCGATCCCCATCACGAATGGGGTTCAACGGGTTACCCGCGCCTGCCGGCGTAGGGTAGGCACACGCTGAGCCAGTCAGTGTAGCGCGCGTGCAGCCCCGGACATCTAAGGGCATCACAGACCTGTTATTGCTCAATCTCGGGTGGCTGAACGCCACTTGTCCCTCTAAGAAGTTGGGGGACGCCGACCGCTCGGGGGTCGCGTAACTAGTTAGCATGCCAGAGTCTCGTTCGTTATCGGAATTAACCAGACAAATCGCTCCACCAACTAAGAACGGCCATGCACCACCACCCACGGAATCGAGAAAGAGCTA
>NW_027325760.1:0-112398 GCF_048418805.1 Vulpes vulpes
GCCCCGTCCCCTCCGTCGGCCGCCTTCGGGCCCCCGCGGCGCCCTGGGACGCGCGGCCGGCTAGGACGTGGGTGGGTGTGCTTGAAGGGCGGGCTGCGAGGGTGAAGGGCTTGAGAGGAAGAGGAGGTGGTGCATGTGTGTGGCCTCCTGCCCGTGCAGCCGGCGCCCTCGGTGCTCCGCGGCGCCCTGCGGTGCTTCCGGCGGGGCGGGGGCCATGCCACGGGTCGCCCGGAGGGGGGCGCCGCCGCCGCCGCCGCCGCCGCCGCCGCCGCCGCCGCCGCCGCCGCCGCGTTGGTCGAGGGGGCGTTGGCGGCCAAGGGACAGACAGGAAGGCAGGCAAAAGGCCGAGGAAAAAAAGCCTACAGCACCCGGTATTCCCAGGCGGTCTCCCATCCAAGTACTAACCAGGCCCGACCCTGCTTAGCTTCCGAGATCAGACGAGATCGGGCGCGTTCAGGGTGGTATGGCCGTAGACGTCCGCGGCTGCCGCTGGGCGCCCCAAGAGCCTGCTCTGCGCCTCTCCGGGCCAGGCGCCCGCCGCTCCTCAGCCCTCCGCCCGCCCGATCGCGCCAGCCCGCCTGCATGCTCGCCTGCCGGCCCGACTGATTGATTGACTGACCGCCTCCCGCGCCGCGCCCGGGGTGGCGGAGGGCGCCTGCCCCGGGCCGGGCGGGGGGGGTGGGGGCCAAGACGCCTCCCGCACCCCGGAGCGGAGGCTGTCGCCGGAGCCCGGGCGCGCTCCCGTCCCCGGCCTGGCGGGCGCGTCGCCGCCGCTCGGCTCCCCGGATGGCACGCCGCCCCACCTCGGACCGCTCACTGGCTGGGGGGGTGCCGCGGGCCGGCGCCGGCCGGCTCCGGGCGACCCCTGGCCTCTCCTGTTCTTCAGCCGGCCTGGCTCAAAGCCAAGCCGGGGCCGCCCGCGCCGCCGGACCCCATCCTCGGACAGGCAGGGACACAGACACAGGTGCCCACGACAGACAGACAGACACACACACACACACACACACAGACGGAGGGACACGGGCACTCGGAGCTGGGCCACAAGGCCTGTGGGGGCGAGGCAGCCACCCCGCCGGAGGGGCGCAGGCCCTGGAGCTGCCTTAGGAGCCCTGGCAGCCGCGGGCCCTGCAGCCACGGTGTCAGGGATGCCGTTCTGCCCCCATTCCTGCCCATCAGCCGAACCGCCGCGGGACCGTGTGCCTGTGTTGCGTGCGCGGCGCCCACGCCCAGGCGCGGAGCGAGTCTCTCTTGTGTCTCTTGCTGTGTTGCGCGCGGCCCTTTTCGGCATGGGTGCCGGCCGCCCCCGCGTCGCTGTGGCCTTGGCTGTTGCGGGGCCGCGGAGCGCGCAGCCCGGTGCCAACGGGGCCTGAGGCCCCGGGCGGTCGGGCCATCTGGTGTCCCGGGCCCGCGGAGCGTGGACGTCGTGGCTGAGGGCCGAAGGGACGGTGGTCCGCGGGGGAGGCAGGGCATGTCCTTCGGAGAGAAGGTGCAGGCGGGCCCGGGCCGAAGGTGGGGGGGGTTGCGGGTGGCTGGGTGGCTTGGAGGCTGGGGGCGGTGCCAGGGAATTGCTAGGGGCTGGGGGCGGGCCTGGGGGCGGAGATTGGGGCGGGGCGAGGAGGGCCCGCAGGCGGGCCCGGCCCCGGCCCCGGCCCCGGCCCCGGCCCCGGCCCCCAAAGCCCCGCCCCGGCCCCGGCCCCCAAAGCCCCGCCCCGGCCCCCCGGAGGGGCTCGCAGGCCTGCGGAGACGGGATCCAGCCCCCGCCCGGCTCCCCCCAGCGACCGCCCCATCCCCGCCCCGGCCCCGAGGTTCCTGCTGTCGCCCCGTCCCCTCCGTCGGCCGCCTTCGGGCCCCCGCGGCGCCCTGGGACGCGCGGCCGGCTAGGACGTGGGTGGGTGTGCTTGAAGGGCGGGCTGCGAGGGTGAAGGGCTTGAGAGGAAGAGGAGGTGGTGCATGTGTGTGGCCTCCTGCCCGTGCAGCCGGCGCCCTCGGTGCTCCGCGGCGCCCTGCGGTGCTTCCGGCGGGGCGGGGGCCATGCCACGGGTCGCCCGGAGGGGGGCGCCGCCGCCGCCGCCGCCGCCGCCGCCGCCGCCGCCGCGTTGGTCGAGGGGGCGTTGGCGGCCAAGGGACAGACAGGAAGGCAGGCAAAAGGCCGAGGAAAAAAAGCCTACAGCACCCGGTATTCCCAGGCGGTCTCCCATCCAAGTACTAACCAGGCCCGACCCTGCTTAGCTTCCGAGATCAGACGAGATCGGGCGCGTTCAGGGTGGTATGGCCGTAGACGTCCGCGGCTGCCGCTGGGCGCCCCAAGAGCCTGCTCTGCGCCTCTCCGGGCCAGGCGCCCGCCGCTCCTCAGCCCTCCGCCCGCCCGATCGCGCCAGCCCGCCTGCATGCTCGCCTGCCGGCCCGACTGATTGATTGACTGACCGCCTCCCGCGCCACGCCCGGGGTGGCGGAGGGCGCCTGCCCCGGGCCGGGCGGGGGGGGTGGGGGCCAAGACGCCTCCCGCACCCCGGAGCGGAGGCTGTCGCCGGAGCCCGGGCGCGCTCCCGTCCCCGGCCTGGCGGGCGCGTCGCCGCCGCTCGGCTCCCCGGATGGCACGCCGCCCCACCTCGGACCGCTCACTGGCTGGGGGGGTGCCGCGGGCCGGCGCCGGCCGGCTCCGGACGACCCCTGGCCTCTCCTGTTCTTCAGCCGGCCTGGCTCAAAGCCAAGCCGGGGCCGCCCGCGCCGCCGGACCCCATCCTCGGACAGGCAGGGACACAGACACAGGTGCCCACGACAGACAGACAGACACACACACACACACACACACAGACGGAGGGACACGGGCACTCGGAGCTGGGCCACAAGGCCTGTGGGGGCGAGGCAGCCACCCCGCCGGAGGGGCGCAGGCCCTGGAGCTGCCTTAGGAGCCCTGGCAGCCGCGGGCCCTGCAGCCACGGTGTCAGGGATGCCGTTCTGCCCCCATTCCTGCCCATCAGCCGAACCGCCGCGGGACCGTGTGCCTGTGTTGCGTGCGCGGCGCCCACGCCCAGGCGCGGAGCGAGTCTCTCTTGTGTCTCTTGCTGTGTTGCGCGCGGCCCTTTTCGGCATGGGTGCCGGCCGCCCCCGCGTCGCTGTGGCCTTGGCTGTTGCGGGGCCGCGGAGCGCGCAGCCCGGTGCCAACGGGGCCTGAGGCCCCGGGCGGTCGGGCCATCTGGTGTCCCGGGCCCGCGGAGCGTGGACGTCGTGGCTGAGGGCCGAAGGGACGGTGGTCCGCGGGGGAGGCAGGGCATGTCCTTCGGAGAGAAGGTGCAGGCGGGCCCGGGCCGAAGGTGGGGGGGGTTGCGGGTGGCTGGGTGGCTTGGAGGCTGGGGGCGGTGCCAGGGAATTGCTAGGGGCTGGGGGCGGGCCTGGGGGCGGAGATTGGGGCGGGGCGAGGAGGGCCCGCAGGCGGGCCCGGCCCCGGCCCCGGCCCCGGCCCCGGCCCCCAAAGCCCCGCCCCGGCCCCCCGGAGGGGCTCGCAGGCCTGCGGAGACGGGATCCAGCCCCCGCCCGGCTCCCCCCAGCGACCGCCCCCTCCCCGCCCCGGCCCCGAGGTTCCTGCTGTCGCCCCGTCCCCTCCGTCGGCCGCCTTCGGGCCCCCGCGGCGCCCTGGGACGCGCGGCCGGCTAGGACGTGGGTGGGTGTGCTTGAAGGGCGGGCTGCGAGGGTGAAGGGCTTGAGAGGAAGAGGAGGTGGTGCATGTGTGTGGCCTCCTGCCCGTGCAGCCGGCGCCCTCGGTGCTCCGCGGCGCCCTGCGGTGCTTCCGGCGGGGCGGGGGCCATGCCACGGGTCGCCCGGAGGGGGGCGCCGCCGCCGCCGCCGCCGCCGCCGCCGCCGCCGCCGCCGCGTTGGTCGAGGGGGCGTTGGCGGCCAAGGGACAGACAGGAAGGCAGGCAAAAGGCCGAGGAAAAAAAGCCTACAGCACCCGGTATTCCCAGGCGGTCTCCCATCCAAGTACTAACCAGGCCCGACCCTGCTTAGCTTCCGAGATCAGACGAGATCGGGCGCGTTCAGGGTGGTATGGCCGTAGACGTCCGCGGCTGCCGCTGGGCGCCCCAAGAGCCTGCTCTGCGCCTCTCCGGGCCAGGCGCCCGCCGCTCCTCAGCCCTCCGCCCGCCCGATCGCGCCAGCCCGCCTGCATGCTCGCCTGCCGGCCCGACTGATTGATTGACTGACCGCCTCCCGCGCCGCGCCCGGGGTGGCGGAGGGCGCCTGCCCCGGGCCGGGCGGGGGGGGTGGGGGCCAAGACGCCTCCCGCACCCCGGAGCGGAGGCTGTCGCCGGAGCCCGGGCGCGCTCCCGTCCCCGGCCTGGCGGGCGCGTCGCCGCCGCTCGGCTCCCCGGATGGCACGCCGCCCCACCTCGGACCGCTCACTGGCTGGGGGGGTGCCGCGGGCCGGCGCCGGCCGGCTCCGGACGACCCCTGGCCTCTCCTGTTCTTCAGCCGGCCTGGCTCAAAGCCAAGCCGGGGCCGCCCGCGCCGCCGGACCCCATCCTCGGACAGGCAGGGACACAGACACAGGTGCCCACGACAGACAGACAGACACACACACACACACACACACAGACGGAGGGACACGGGCACTCGGAGCTGGGCCACAAGGCCTGTGGGGGCGAGGCAGCCACCCCGCCGGAGGGGCGCAGGCCCTGGAGCTGCCTTAGGAGCCCTGGCAGCCGCGGGCCCTGCAGCCACGGTGTCAGGGATGCCGTTCTGCCCCCATTCCTGCCCATCAGCCGAACCGCCGCGGGACCGTGTGCCTGTGTTGCGTGCGCGGCGCCCACGCCCAGGCGCGGAGCGAGTCTCTCTTGTGTCTCTTGCTGTGTTGCGCGCGGCCCTTTTCGGCATGGGTGCCGGCCGCCCCCGCGTCGCTGTGGCCTTGGCTGTTGCGGGGCCGCGGAGCGCGCAGCCCGGTGCCAACGGGGCCTGAGGCCCCGGGCGGTCGGGCCATCTGGTGTCCCGGGCCCGCGGAGCGTGGACGTCGTGGCTGAGGGCCGAAGGGACGGTGGTCCGCGGGGGAGGCAGGGCATGTCCTTCGGAGAGAAGGTGCAGGCGGGCCCGGGCCGAAGGTGGGGGGGGTTGCGGGTGGCTGGGTGGCTTGGAGGCTGGGGGCGGTGCCAGGGAATTGCTAGGGGCTGGGGGCGGGCCTGGGGGCGGAGATTGGGGCGGGGCGAGGAGGGCCCGCAGGCGGGCCCGGCCCCGGCCCCGGCCCCGGCCCCCAAAGCCCCGCCCCGGCCCCGGCCCCCAAAGCCCCGCCCCGGCCCCCCGGAGGGGCTCGCAGGCCTGCGGAGACGGGATCCAGCCCCCGCCCGGCTCCCCCCAGCGACCGCCCCCTCCCCGCCCCGGCCCCGAGGTTCCTGCTGTCGCCCCGTCCCCTCCGTCGGCCGCCTTCGGGCCCCCGCGGCGCCCTGGGACGCGCGGCCGGCTAGGACGTGGGTGGGTGTGCTTGAAGGGCGGGCTGCGAGGGTGAAGGGCTTGAGAGGAAGAGGAGGTGGTGCATGTGTGTGGCCTCCTGCCCGTGCAGCCGGCGCCCTCGGTGCTCCGCGGCGCCCTGCGGTGCTTCCGGCGGGGCGGGGGCCATGCCACGGGTCGCCCGGAGGGGGGCGCCGCCGCCGCCGCCGCCGCCGCCGCCGCGTTGGTCGAGGGGGCGTTGGCGGCCAAGGGACAGACAGGAAGGCAGGCAAAAGGCCGAGGAAAAAAAGCCTACAGCACCCGGTATTCCCAGGCGGTCTCCCATCCAAGTACTAACCAGGCCCGACCCTGCTTAGCTTCCGAGATCAGACGAGATCGGGCGCGTTCAGGGTGGTATGGCCGTAGACGTCCGCGGCTGCCGCTGGGCGCCCCAAGAGCCTGCTCTGCGCCTCTCCGGGCCAGGCGCCCGCCGCTCCTCAGCCCTCCGCCCGCCCGATCGCGCCAGCCCGCCTGCATGCTCGCCTGCCGGCCCGACTGATTGATTGACTGACCGCCTCCCGCGCCGCGCCCGGGGTGGCGGAGGGCGCCTGCCCCGGGCCGGGCGGGGGGGGTGGGGGCCAAGACGCCTCCCGCACCCCGGAGCGGAGGCTGTCGCCGGAGCCCGGGCGCGCTCCCGTCCCCGGCCTGGCGGGCGCGTCGCCGCCGCTCGGCTCCCCGGATGGCACGCCGCCCCACCTCGGACCGCTCACTGGCTGGGGGGGTGCCGCGGGCCGGCGCCGGCCGGCTCCGGACGACCCCTGGCCTCTCCTGTTCTTCAGCCGGCCTGGCTCAAAGCCAAGCCGGGGCCGCCCGCGCCGCCGGACCCCATCCTCGGACAGGCAGGGACACAGACACAGGTGCCCACGACAGACAGACAGACACACACACACACACACACACAGACGGAGGGACACGGGCACTCGGAGCTGGGCCACAAGGCCTGTGGGGGCGAGGCAGCCACCCCGCCGGAGGGGCGCAGGCCCTGGAGCTGCCTTAGGAGCCCTGGCAGCCGCGGGCCCTGCAGCCACGGTGTCAGGGATGCCGTTCTGCCCCCATTCCTGCCCATCAGCCGAACCGCCGCGGGACCGTGTGCCTGTGTTGCGTGCGCGGCGCCCACGCCCAGGCGCGGAGCGAGTCTCTCTTGTGTCTCTTGCTGTGTTGCGCGCGGCCCTTTTCGGCATGGGTGCCGGCCGCCCCCGCGTCGCTGTGGCCTTGGCTGTTGCGGGGCCGCGGAGCGCGCAGCCCGGTGCCAACGGGGCCTGAGGCCCCGGGCGGTCGGGCCATCTGGTGTCCCGGGCCCGCGGAGCGTGGACGTCGTGGCTGAGGGCCGAAGGGACGGTGGTCCGCGGGGGAGGCAGGGCATGTCCTTCGGAGAGAAGGTGCAGGCGGGCCCGGGCCGAAGGTGGGGGGGGTTGCGGGTGGCTGGGTGGCTTGGAGGCTGGGGGCGGTGCCAGGGAATTGCTAGGGGCTGGGGGCGGGCCTGGGGGCGGAGATTGGGGCGGGGCGAGGAGGGCCCGCAGGCGGGCCCGGCCCCGGCCCCGGCCCCGGCCCCGGCCCCGGCCCCCAAAGCCCCGCCCCGGCCCCGGCCCCCAAAGCCCCGCCCCGGCCCCCCGGAGGGGCTCGCAGGCCTGCGGAGACGGGATCCAGCCCCCGCCCGGCTCCCCCCAGCGACCGCCCCCTCCCCGCCCCGGCCCCGAGGTTCCTGCTGTCGCCCCGTCCCCTCCGTCGGCCGCCTTCGGGCCCCCGCGGCGCCCTGGGACGCGCGGCCGGCTAGGACGTGGGTGGGTGTGCTTGAAGGGCGGGCTGCGAGGGTGAAGGGCTTGAGAGGAAGAGGAGGTGGTGCATGTGTGTGGCCTCCTGCCCGTGCAGCCGGCGCCCTCGGTGCTCCGCGGCGCCCTGCGGTGCTTCCGGCGGGGCGGGGGCCATGCCACGGGTCGCCCGGAGGGGGGCGCCGCCGCCGCCGCCGCCGCCGCCGCCGCCGCCGCCGCCGCGTTGGTCGAGGGGGCGTTGGCGGCCAAGGGACAGACAGGAAGGCAGGCAAAAGGCCGAGGAAAAAAAGCCTACAGCACCCGGTATTCCCAGGCGGTCTCCCATCCAAGTACTAACCAGGCCCGACCCTGCTTAGCTTCCGAGATCAGACGAGATCGGGCGCGTTCAGGGTGGTATGGCCGTAGACGTCCGCGGCTGCCGCTGGGCGCCCCAAGAGCCTGCTCTGCGCCTCTCCGGGCCAGGCGCCCGCCGCTCCTCAGCCCTCCGCCCGCCCGATCGCGCCAGCCCGCCTGCATGCTCGCCTGCCGGCCCGACTGATTGATTGACTGACCGCCTCCCGCGCCGCGCCCGGGGTGGCGGAGGGCGCCTGCCCCGGGCCGGGCGGGGGGGGTGGGGGCCAAGACGCCTCCCGCACCCCGGAGCGGAGGCTGTCGCCGGAGCCCGGGCGCGCTCCCGTCCCCGGCCTGGCGGGCGCGTCGCCGCCGCTCGGCTCCCCGGATGGCACGCCGCCCCACCTCGGACCGCTCACTGGCTGGGGGGGTGCCGCGGGCCGGCGCCGGCCGGCTCCGGACGACCCCTGGCCTCTCCTGTTCTTCAGCCGGCCTGGCTCAAAGCCAAGCCGGGGCCGCCCGCGCCGCCGGACCCCATCCTCGGACAGGCAGGGACACAGACACAGGTGCCCACGACAGACAGACAGACACACACACACACACACACACACAGACGGAGGGACACGGGCACTCGGAGCTGGGCCACAAGGCCTGTGGGGGCGAGGCAGCCACCCCGCCGGAGGGGCGCAGGCCCTGGAGCTGCCTTAGGAGCCCTGGCAGCCGCGGGCCCTGCAGCCACGGTGTCAGGGATGCCGTTCTGCCCCCATTCCTGCCCATCAGCCGAACCGCCGCGGGACCGTGTGCCTGTGTTGCGTGCGCGGCGCCCACGCCCAGGCGCGGAGCGAGTCTCTCTTGTGTCTCTTGCTGTGTTGCGCGCGGCCCTTTTCGGCATGGGTGCCGGCCGCCCCCGCGTCGCTGTGGCCTTGGCTGTTGCGGGGCCGCGGAGCGCGCAGCCTGGTGCCAACGGGGCCTGAGGCCCCGGGCGGTCGGGCCATCTGGTGTCCCGGGCCCGCGGAGCGTGGACGTCGTGGCTGAGGGCCGAAGGGACGGTGGTCCGCGGGGGAGGCAGGGCATGTCCTTCGGAGAGAAGGTGCAGGCGGGCCCGGGCCGAAGGTGGGGGGGTTGCGGGTGGCTGGGTGGCTTGGAGGCTGGGGGCGGTGCCAGGGAATTGCTAGGGGCTGGGGGCGGGCCTGGGGGCGGAGATTGGGGCGGGGCGAGGAGGGCCCGCAGGCGGGCCCGGCCCCGGCCCCGGCCCCGGCCCCCAAAGCCCCGCCCCGGCCCCGGCCCCCAAAGCCCCGCCCCGGCCCCCCGGAGGGGCTCGCAGGCCTGCGGAGACGGGATCCAGCCCCCGCCCGGCTCCCCCCAGCGACCGCCCCCTCCCCGCCCCGGCCCCGAGGTTCCTGCTGTCGCCCCGTCCCCTCCGTCGGCCGCCTTCGGGCCCCCGCGGCGCCCTGGGACGCGCGGCCGGCTAGGACGTGGGTGGGTGTGCTTGAAGGGCGGGCTGCGAGGGTTGAAGGGCTTGAGAGGAAGAGGAGGTGGTGCATGTGTGTGGCCTCCTGCCCGTGCAGCCGGCGCCCTCGGTGCTCCGCGGCGCCCTGCGGTGCTTCCGGCGGGGCGGGGGCCATGCCACGGGTCGCCCGGAGGGGGGCGCCGCCGCCGCCGCCGCCGCCGCCGCCGCCGCCGCCGCCGCCGCGTTGGTCGAGGGGGCGTTGGCGGCCAAGGGACAGACAGGAAGGCAGGCAAAAGGCCGAGGAAAAAAAGCCTACAGCACCCGGTATTCCCAGGCGGTCTCCCATCCAAGTACTAACCAGGCCCGACCCTGCTTAGCTTCCGAGATCAGACGAGATCGGGCGCGTTCAGGGTGGTATGGCCGTAGACGTCCGCGGCTGCCGCTGGGCGCCCCAAGAGCCTGCTCTGCGCCTCTCCGGGCCAGGCGCCCGCCGCTCCTCAGCCCTCCGCCCGCCCGATCGCGCCAGCCCGCCTGCATGCTCGCCTGCCGGCCCGACTGATTGATTGACTGACCGCCTCCCGCGCCGCGCCCGGGGTGGCGGAGGGCGCCTGCCCCGGGCCGGGCGGGGGGGGTGGGGGCCAAGACGCCTCCCGCACCCCGGAGCGGAGGCTGTCGCCGGAGCCCGGGCGCGCTCCCGTCCCCGGCCTGGCGGGCGCGTCGCCGCCGCTCGGCTCCCCGGATGGCACGCCGCCCCACCTCGGACCGCTCACTGGCTGGGGGGGTGCCGCGGGCCGGCGCCGGCCGGCTCCGGACGACCCCTGGCCTCTCCTGTTCTTCAGCCGGCCTGGCTCAAAGCCAAGCCGGGGCCGCCCGCGCCGCCGGACCCCATCCTCGGACAGGCAGGGACACAGACACAGGTGCCCACGACAGACAGACAGACACACACACACACACACACACAGACGGAGGGACACGGGCACTCGGAGCTGGGCCACAAGGCCTGTGGGGGCGAGGCAGCCACCCCGCCGGAGGGGCGCAGGCCCTGGAGCTGCCTTAGGAGCCCTGGCAGCCGCGGGCCCTGCAGCCACGGTGTCAGGGATGCCGTTCTGCCCCCATTCCTGCCCATCAGCCGAACCGCCGCGGGACCGTGTGCCTGTGTTGCGTGCGCGGCGCCCACGCCCAGGCGCGGAGCGAGTCTCTCTTGTGTCTCTTGCTGTGTTGCGCGCGGCCCTTTTCGGCATGGGTGCCGGCCGCCCCCGCGTCGCTGTGGCCTTGGCTGTTGCGGGGCCGCGGAGCGCGCAGCCCGGTGCCAACGGGGCCTGAGGCCCCGGGCGGTCGGGCCATCTGGTGTCCCGGGCCCGCGGAGCGTGGACGTCGTGGCTGAGGGCCGAAGGGACGGTGGTCCGCGGGGGAGGCAGGGCATGTCCTTCGGAGAGAAGGTGCAGGCGGGCCCGGGCCGAAGGTGGGGGGGGTTGCGGGTGGCTGGGTGGCTTGGAGGCTGGGGGCGGTGCCAGGGAATTGCTAGGGGCTGGGGGCGGGCCTGGGGGCGGAGATTGGGGCGGGGCGAGGAGGGCCCGCAGGCGGGCCCGGCCCCGGCCCCGGCCCCGGCCCCCAAAGCCCCGCCCCGGCCCCGGCCCCCAAAGCCCCGCCCCGGCCCCCCGGAGGGGCTCGCAGGCCTGCGGAGACGGGATCCAGCCCCCGCCCGGCTCCCCCCAGCGACCGCCCCCTCCCCGCCCCGGCCCCGAGGTTCCTGCTGTCGCCCCGTCCCCTCCGTCGGCCGCCTTCGGGCCCCCGCGGCGCCCTGGGACGCGCGGCCGGCTAGGACGTGGGTGGGTGTGCTTGAAGGGCGGGCTGCGAGGGTGAAGGGCTTGAGAGGAAGAGGAGGTGGTGCATGTGTGTGGCCTCCTGCCCGTGCAGCCGGCGCCCTCGGTGCTCCGCGGCGCCCTGCGGTGCTTCCGGCGGGGCGGGGGCCATGCCACGGGTCGCCCGGAGGGGGGCGCCGCCGCCGCCGCCGCCGCCGCCGCCGCCGCCGCCGCCGCGTTGGTCGAGGGGGCGTTGGCGGCCAAGGGACAGACAGGAAGGCAGGCAAAAGGCCGAGGAAAAAAAGCCTACAGCACCCGGTATTCCCAGGCGGTCTCCCATCCAAGTACTAACCAGGCCCGACCCTGCTTAGCTTCCGAGATCAGACGAGATCGGGCGCGTTCAGGGTGGTATGGCCGTAGACGTCCGCGGCTGCCGCTGGGCGCCCCAAGAGCCTGCTCTGCGCCTCTCCGGGCCAGGCGCCCGCCGCTCCTCAGCCCTCCGCCCGCCCGATCGCGCCAGCCCGCCTGCATGCTCGCCTGCCGGCCCGACTGATTGATTGACTGACCGCCTCCCGCGCCGCGCCCGGGGTGGCGGAGGGCGCCTGCCCCGGGCCGGGCGGGGGGGGTGGGGGCCAAGACGCCTCCCGCACCCCGGAGCGGAGGCTGTCGCCGGAGCCCGGGCGCGCTCCCGTCCCCGGCCTGGCGGGCGCGTCGCCGCCGCTCGGCTCCCCGGATGGCACGCCGCCCCACCTCGGACCGCTCACTGGCTGGGGGGGTGCCGCGGGCCGGCGCCGGCCGGCTCCGGACGACCCCTGGCCTCTCCTGTTCTTCAGCCGGCCTGGCTCAAAGCCAAGCCGGGGCCGCCCGCGCCGCCGGACCCCATCCTCGGACAGGCAGGGACACAGACACAGGTGCCCACGACAGACAGACAGACACACACACACACACACACACAGACGGAGGGACACGGGCACTCGGAGCTGGGCCACAAGGCCTGTGGGGGCGAGGCAGCCACCCCGCCGGAGGGGCGCAGGCCCTGGAGCTGCCTTAGGAGCCCTGGCAGCCGCGGGCCCTGCAGCCACGGTGTCAGGGATGCCGTTCTGCCCCCATTCCTGCCCATCAGCCGAACCGCCGCGGGACCGTGTGCCTGTGTTGCGTGCGCGGCGCCCACGCCCAGGCGCGGAGCGAGTCTCTCTTGTGTCTCTTGCTGTGTTGCGCGCGGCCCTTTTCGGCATGGGTGCCGGCCGCCCCCGCGTCGCTGTGGCCTTGGCTGTTGCGGGGCCGCGGAGCGCGCAGCCTGGTGCCAACGGGGCCTGAGGCCCCGGGCGGTCGGGCCATCTGGTGTCCCGGGCCCGCGGAGCGTGGACGTCGTGGCTGAGGGCCGAAGGGACGGTGGTCCGCGGGGGAGGCAGGGCATGTCCTTCGGAGAGAAGGTGCAGGCGGGCCCGGGCCGAAGGTGGGGGGGGTTGCGGGTGGCTGGGTGGCTTGGAGGCTGGGGGCGGTGCCAGGGAATTGCTAGGGGCTGGGGGCGGGCCTGGGGGCGGAGATTGGGGCGGGGCGAGGAGGGCCCGCAGGCGGGCCCGGCCCCGGCCCCGGCCCCGGCCCCCAAAGCCCCGCCCCGGCCCCGGCCCCCAAAGCCCCGCCCCGGCCCCCCGGAGGGGCTCGCAGGCCTGCGGAGACGGGATCCAGCCCCCGCCCGGCTCCCCCCAGCGACCGCCCCCTCCCCGCCCCGGCCCCGAGGTTCCTGCTGTCGCCCCGTCCCCTCCGTCGGCCGCCTTCGGGCCCCCGCGGCGCCCTGGGACGCGCGGCCGGCTAGGACGTGGGTGGGTGTGCTTGAAGGGCGGGCTGCGAGGGTGAAGGGCTTGAGAGGAAGAGGAGGTGGTGCATGTGTGTGGCCTCCTGCCCGTGCAGCCGGCGCCCTCGGTGCTCCGCGGCGCCCTGCGGTGCTTCCGGCGGGGCGGGGGCCATGCCACGGGTCGCCCGGAGGGGGGCGCCGCCGCCGCCGCCGCCGCCGCCGCCGCCGCCGCCGCCGCCGCGTTGGTCGAGGGGGCGTTGGCGGCCAAGGGACAGACAGGAAGGCAGGCAAAAGGCCGAGGAAAAAAAGCCTACAGCACCCGGTATTCCCAGGCGGTCTCCCATCCAAGTACTAACCAGGCCCGACCCTGCTTAGCTTCCGAGATCAGACGAGATCGGGCGCGTTCAGGGTGGTATGGCCGTAGACGTCCGCGGCTGCCGCTGGGCGCCCCAAGAGCCTGCTCTGCGCCTCTCCGGGCCAGGCGCCCGCCGCTCCTCAGCCCTCCGCCCGCCCGATCGCGCCAGCCCGCCTGCATGCTCGCCTGCCGGCCCGACTGATTGATTGACTGACCGCCTCCCGCGCCGCGCCCGGGGTGGCGGAGGGCGCCTGCCCCGGGCCGGGCGGGGGGGGTGGGGGCCAAGACGCCTCCCGCACCCCGGAGCGGAGGCTGTCGCCGGAGCCCGGGCGCGCTCCCGTCCCCGGCCTGGCGGGCGCGTCGCCGCCGCTCGGCTCCCCGGATGGCACGCCGCCCCACCTCGGACCGCTCACTGGCTGGGGGGGTGCCGCGGGCCGGCGCCGGCCGGCTCCGGACGACCCCTGGCCTCTCCTGTTCTTCAGCCGGCCTGGCTCAAAGCCAAGCCGGGGCCGCCCGCGCCGCCGGACCCCATCCTCGGACAGGCAGGGACACAGACACAGGTGCCCACGACAGACAGACAGAACACACACACACACACACACAGACGGAGGGACACGGGCACTCGGAGCTGGGCCACAAGGCCTGTGGGGGCGAGGCAGCCACCCCGCCGGAGGGGCGCAGGCCCTGGAGCTGCCTTAGGAGCCCTGGCAGCCGCGGGCCCTGCAGCCACGGTGTCAGGGATGCCGTTCTGCCCCCATTCCTGCCCATCAGCCGAACCGCCGCGGGACCGTGTGCCTGTGTTGCGTGCGCGGCGCCCACGCCCAGGCGCGGAGCGAGTCTCTCTTGTGTCTCTTGCTGTGTTGCGCGCGGCCCTTTTCGGCATGGGTGCCGGCCGCCCCCGCGTCGCTGTGGCCTTGGCTGTTGCGGGGCCGCGGAGCGCGCAGCCCGGTGCCAACGGGGCCTGAGGCCCCGGGCGGTCGGGCCATCTGGTGTCCCGGGCCCGCGGAGCGTGGACGTCGTGGCTGAGGGCCGAAGGGACGGTGGTCCGCGGGGGAGGCAGGGCATGTCCTTCGGAGAGAAGGTGCAGGCGGGCCCGGGCCGAAGGTGGGGGGGGTTGCGGGTGGCTGGGTGGCTTGGAGGCTGGGGGCGGTGCCAGGGAATTGCTAGGGGCTGGGGGCGGGCCTGGGGGCGGAGATTGGGGCGGGGCGAGGAGGGCCCGCAGGCGGGCCCGGCCCCGGCCCCGGCCCCGGCCCCCAAAGCCCCGCCCCGGCCCCGGCCCCCAAAGCCCCGCCCCGGCCCCCCGGAGGGGCTCGCAGGCCTGCGGAGACGGGATCCAGCCCCCGCCCGGCTCCCCCCAGCGACCGCCCCCTCCCCGCCCCGGCCCCGAGGTTCCTGCTGTCGCCCCGTCCCCTCCGTCGGCCGCCTTCGGGCCCCCGCGGCGCCCTGGGACGCGCGGCCGGCTAGGACGTGGGTGGGTGTGCTTGAAGGGCGGGCTGCGAGGGTGAAGGGCTTGAGAGGAAGAGGAGGTGGTGCATGTGTGTGGCCTCCTGCCCGTGCAGCCGGCGCCCTCGGTGCTCCGCGGCGCCCTGCGGTGCTTCCGGCGGGGCGGGGGCCATGCCACGGGTCGCCCGGAGGGGGGCGCCGCCGCCGCCGCCGCCGCCGCCGCCGCGTTGGTCGAGGGGGCGTTGGCGGCCAAGGGACAGACAGGAAGGCAGGCAAAAGGCCGAGGAAAAAAAGCCTACAGCACCCGGTATTCCCAGGCGGTCTCCCATCCAAGTACTAACCAGGCCCGACCCTGCTTAGCTTCCGAGATCAGACGAGATCGGGCGCGTTCAGGGTGGTATGGCCGTAGACGTCCGCGGCTGCCGCTGGGCGCCCCAAGAGCCTGCTCTGCGCCTCTCCGGGCCAGGCGCCCGCCGCTCCTCAGCCCTCCGCCCGCCCGATCGCGCCAGCCCGCCTGCATGCTCGCCTGCCGGCCCGACTGATTGATTGACTGACCGCCTCCCGCGCCGCGCCCGGGGTGGCGGAGGGCGCCTGCCCCGGGCCGGGCGGGGGGGGTGGGGGCCAAGACGCCTCCCGCACCCCGGAGCGGAGGCTGTCGCCGGAGCCCGGGCGCGCTCCCGTCCCCGGCCTGGCGGGCGCGTCGCCGCCGCTCGGCTCCCCGGATGGCACGCCGCCCCACCTCGGACCGCTCACTGGCTGGGGGGGTGCCGCGGGCCGGCGCCGGCCGGCTCCGGACGACCCCTGGCCTCTCCTGTTCTTCAGCCGGCCTGGCTCAAAGCCAAGCCGGGGCCGCCCGCGCCGCCGGACCCCATCCTCGGACAGGCAGGGACACAGACACAGGTGCCCACGACAGACAGACAGACACACACACACACACACACACAGACGGAGGGACACGGGCACTCGGAGCTGGGCCACAAGGCCTGTGGGGGCGAGGCAGCCACCCCGCCGGAGGGGCGCAGGCCCTGGAGCTGCCTTAGAGCCCTGGCAGCCGCGGGCCCTGCAGCCACGGTGTCAGGGATGCCGTTCTGCCCCCATTCCTGCCCATCAGCCGAACCGCCGCGGGACCGTGTGCCTGTGTTGCGTGCGCGGCGCCCACGCCCAGGCGCGGAGCGAGTCTCTCTTGTGTCTCTTGCTGTGTTGCGCGCGGCCCTTTTCGGCATGGGTGCCGGCCGCCCCCGCGTCGCTGTGGCCTTGGCTGTTGCGGGGCCGCGGAGCGCGCAGCCCGGTGCCAACGGGGCCTGAGGCCCCGGGCGGTCGGGCCATCTGGTGTCCCGGGCCCGCGGAGCGTGGACGTCGTGGCTGAGGGCCGAAGGGACGGTGGTCCGCGGGGGAGGCAGGGCATGTCCTTCGGAGAGAAGGTGCAGGCGGGCCCGGGCCGAAGGTGGGGGGGGTTGCGGGTGGCTGGGTGGCTTGGAGGCTGGGGGCGGTGCCAGGGAATTGCTAGGGGCTGGGGGCGGGCCTGGGGGCGGAGATTGGGGCGGGGCGAGGAGGGCCCGCAGGCGGGCCCGGCCCCGGCCCCGGCCCCGGCCCCGGCCCCGGCCCCCAAAGCCCCGCCCCGGCCCCGGCCCCCAAAGCCCCGCCCCGGCCCCCCGGAGGGGCTCGCAGGCCTGCGGAGACGGGATCCAGCCCCCGCCCGGCTCCCCCCAGCGACCGCCCCCTCCCCGCCCCGGCCCCGAGGTTCCTGCTGTCGCCCCGTCCCCTCCGTCGGCCGCCTTCGGGCCCCCGCGGCGCCCTGGGACGCGCGGCCGGCTAGGACGTGGGTGGGTGTGCTTGAAGGGCGGGCTGCGAGGGTGAAGGGCTTGAGAGGAAGAGGAGGTGGTGCATGTGTGTGGCCTCCTGCCCGTGCAGCCGGCGCCCTCGGTGCTCCGCGGCGCCCTGCGGTGCTTCCGGCGGGGCGGGGGCCATGCCACGGGTCGCCCGGAGGGGGGCGCCGCCGCCGCCGCCGCCGCCGCCGCCGCCGCCGCCGCCGCGTTGGTCGAGGGGGCGTTGGCGGCCAAGGGACAGACAGGAAGGCAGGCAAAAGGCCGAGGAAAAAAAGCCTACAGCACCCGGTATTCCCAGGCGGTCTCCCATCCAAGTACTAACCAGGCCCGACCCTGCTTAGCTTCCGAGATCAGACGAGATCGGGCGCGTTCAGGGTGGTATGGCCGTAGACGTCCGCGGCTGCCGCTGGGCGCCCCAAGAGCCTGCTCTGCGCCTCTCCGGGCCAGGCGCCCGCCGCTCCTCAGCCCTCCGCCCGCCCGATCGCGCCAGCCCGCCTGCATGCTCGCCTGCCGGCCCGACTGATTGATTGACTGACCGCCTCCCGCGCCGCGCCCGGGGTGGCGGAGGGCGCCTGCCCCGGGCCGGGCGGGGGGGGTGGGGGCCAAGACGCCTCCCGCACCCCGGAGCGGAGGCTGTCGCCGGAGCCCGGGCGCGCTCCCGTCCCCGGCCTGGCGGGCGCGTCGCCGCCGCTCGGCTCCCCGGATGGCACGCCGCCCCACCTCGGACCGCTCACTGGCTGGGGGGGTGCCGCGGGCCGGCGCCGGCCGGCTCCGGACGACCCCTGGCCTCTCCTGTTCTTCAGCCGGCCTGGCTCAAAGCCAAGCCGGGGCCGCCCGCGCCGCCGGACCCCATCCTCGGACAGGCAGGGACACAGACACAGGTGCCCACGACAGACAGACAGACACACACACACACACACACACACAGACGGAGGGACACGGGCACTCGGAGCTGGGCCACAAGGCCTGTGGGGGCGAGGCAGCCACCCCGCCGGAGGGGCGCAGGCCCTGGAGCTGCCTTAGGAGCCCTGGCAGCCGCGGGCCCTGCAGCCACGGTGTCAGGGATGCCGTTCTGCCCCCATTCCTGCCCATCAGCCGAACCGCCGCGGGACCGTGTGCCTGTGTTGCGTGCGCGGCGCCCACGCCCAGGCGCGGAGCGAGTCTCTCTTGTGTCTCTTGCTGTGTTGCGCGCGGCCCTTTTCGGCATGGGTGCCGGCCGCCCCCGCGTCGCTGTGGCCTTGGCTGTTGCGGGGCCGCGGAGCGCGCAGCCTGGTGCCAACGGGGCCTGAGGCCCCGGGCGGTCGGGCCATCTGGTGTCCCGGGCCCGCGGAGCGTGGACGTCGTGGCTGAGGGCCGAAGGGACGGTGGTCCGCGGGGGAGGCAGGGCATGTCCTTCGGAGAGAAGGTGCAGGCGGGCCCGGGCCGAAGGTGGGGGGGTTGCGGGTGGCTGGGTGGCTTGGAGGCTGGGGGCGGTGCCAGGGAATTGCTAGGGGCTGGGGGCGGGCCTGGGGGCGGAGATTGGGGCGGGGCGAGGAGGGCCCGCAGGCGGGCCCGGCCCCGGCCCCGGCCCCGGCCCCCAAAGCCCCGCCCCGGCCCCGGCCCCCAAAGCCCCGCCCCGGCCCCCCGGAGGGGCTCGCAGGCCTGCGGAGACGGGATCCAGCCCCCGCCCGGCTCCCCCCAGCGACCGCCCCCTCCCCGCCCCGGCCCCGAGGTTCCTGCTGTCGCCCCGTCCCCTCCGTCGGCCGCCTTCGGGCCCCCGCGGCGCCCTGGGACGCGCGGCCGGCTAGGACGTGGGTGGGTGTGCTTGAAGGGCGGGCTGCGAGGGTGAAGGGCTTGAGAGGAAGAGGAGGTGGTGCATGTGTGTGGCCTCCTGCCCGTGCAGCCGGCGCCCTCGGTGCTCCGCGGCGCCCTGCGGTGCTTCCGGCGGGGCGGGGGCCATGCCACGGGTCGCCCGGAGGGGGGCGCCGCCGCCGCCGCCGCCGCCGCCGCCGCCGCCGCCGCCGCGTTGGTCGAGGGGGCGTTGGCGGCCAAGGGACAGACAGGAAGGCAGGCAAAAGGCCGAGGAAAAAAAGCCTACAGCACCCGGTATTCCCAGGCGGTCTCCCATCCAAGTACTAACCAGGCCCGACCCTGCTTAGCTTCCGAGATCAGACGAGATCGGGCGCGTTCAGGGTGGTATGGCCGTAGACGTCCGCGGCTGCCGCTGGGCGCCCCAAGAGCCTGCTCTGCGCCTCTCCGGGCCAGGCGCCCGCCGCTCCTCAGCCCTCCGCCCGCCCGATCGCGCCAGCCCGCCTGCATGCTCGCCTGCCGGCCCGACTGATTGATTGACTGACCGCCTCCCGCGCCGCGCCCGGGGTGGCGGAGGGCGCCTGCCCCGGGCCGGGCGGGGGGGGTGGGGGCCAAGACGCCTCCCGCACCCCGGAGCGGAGGCTGTCGCCGGAGCCCGGGCGCGCTCCCGTCCCCGGCCTGGCGGGCGCGTCGCCGCCGCTCGGCTCCCCGGATGGCACGCCGCCCCACCTCGGACCGCTCACTGGCTGGGGGGGTGCCGCGGGCCGGCGCCGGCCGGCTCCGGACGACCCCTGGCCTCTCCTGTTCTTCAGCCGGCCTGGCTCAAAGCCAAGCCGGGGCCGCCCGCGCCGCCGGACCCCATCCTCGGACAGGCAGGGACACAGACACAGGTGCCCACGACAGACAGACAGACACACACACACACACACACACAGACGGAGGGACACGGGCACTCGGAGCTGGGCCACAAGGCCTGTGGGGGCGAGGCAGCCACCCCGCCGGAGGGGCGCAGGCCCTGGAGCTGCCTTAGGAGCCCTGGCAGCCGCGGGCCCTGCAGCCACGGTGTCAGGGATGCCGTTCTGCCCCCATTCCTGCCCATCAGCCGAACCGCCGCGGGACCGTGTGCCTGTGTTGCGTGCGCGGCGCCCACGCCCAGGCGCGGAGCGAGTCTCTCTTGTGTCTCTTGCTGTGTTGCGCGCGGCCCTTTTCGGCATGGGTGCCGGCCGCCCCCGCGTCGCTGTGGCCTTGGCTGTTGCGGGGCCGCGGAGCGCGCAGCCTGGTGCCAACGGGGCCTGAGGCCCCGGGCGGTCGGGCCATCTGGTGTCCCGGGCCCGCGGAGCGTGGACGTCGTGGCTGAGGGCCGAAGGGACGGTGGTCCGCGGGGGAGGCAGGGCATGTCCTTCGGAGAGAAGGTGCAGGCGGGCCCGGGCCGAAGGTGGGGGGGGTTGCGGGTGGCTGGGTGGCTTGGAGGCTGGGGGCGGTGCCAGGGAATTGCTAGGGGCTGGGGGCGGGCCTGGGGGCGGAGATTGGGGCGGGGCGAGGAGGGCCCGCAGGCGGGCCCGGCCCCGGCCCCGGCCCCGGCCCCCAAAGCCCCGCCCCGGCCCCGGCCCCCAAAGCCCCGCCCCGGCCCCCCGGAGGGGCTCGCAGGCCTGCGGAGACGGGATCCAGCCCCCGCCCGGCTCCCCCCAGCGACCGCCCCCTCCCCGCCCCGGCCCCGAGGTTCCTGCTGTCGCCCCGTCCCCTCCGTCGGCCGCCTTCGGGCCCCCGCGGCGCCCTGGGACGCGCGGCCG
Organism: Vulpes vulpes; assembly: GCF_048418805.1. NCBI lineage: Eukaryota > Metazoa > Chordata > Mammalia > Carnivora > Canidae > Vulpes > Vulpes vulpes. The sequence continues at coordinate 19,821 of NW_027325760.1, forward strand.
GCTAGGACGTGGGTGGGTGTGCTTGAAGGGCGGGCTGCGAGGGTGAAGGGCTTGAGAGGAAGAGGAGGTGGTGCATGTGTGTGGCCTCCTGCCCGTGCAGCCGGCGCCCTCGGTGCTCCGCGGCGCCCTGCGGTGCTTCCGGCGGGGCGGGGGCCATGCCACGGGTCGCCCGGAGGGGGGCGCCGCCGCCGCCGCCGCCGCCGCCGCCGCGTTGGTCGAGGGGGCGTTGGCGGCCAAGGGACAGACAGGAAGGCAGGCAAAAGGCCGAGGAAAAAAAGCCTACAGCACCCGGTATTCCCAGGCGGTCTCCCATCCAAGTACTAACCAGGCCCGACCCTGCTTAGCTTCCGAGATCAGACGAGATCGGGCGCGTTCAGGGTGGTATGGCCGTAGACGTCCGCGGCTGCCGCTGGGCGCCCCAAGAGCCTGCTCTGCGCCTCTCCGGGCCAGGCGCCCGCCGCTCCTCAGCCCTCCGCCCGCCCGATCGCGCCAGCCCGCCTGCATGCTCGCCTGCCGGCCCGACTGATTGATTGACTGACCGCCTCCCGCGCCGCGCCCGGGGTGGCGGAGGGCGCCTGCCCCGGGCCGGGCGGGGGGGGTGGGGGCCAAGACGCCTCCCGCACCCCGGAGCGGAGGCTGTCGCCGGAGCCCGGGCGCGCTCCCGTCCCCGGCCTGGCGGGCGCGTCGCCGCCGCTCGGCTCCCCGGATGGCACGCCGCCCCACCTCGGACCGCTCACTGGCTGGGGGGGTGCCGCGGGCCGGCGCCGGCCGGCTCCGGACGACCCCTGGCCTCTCCTGTTCTTCAGCCGGCCTGGCTCAAAGCCAAGCCGGGGCCGCCCGCGCCGCCGGACCCCATCCTCGGACAGGCAGGGACACAGACACAGGTGCCCACGACAGACAGACAGACACACACACACACACACACAGACGGAGGGACACGGGCACTCGGAGCTGGGCCACAAGGCCTGTGGGGGCGAGGCAGCCACCCCGCCGGAGGGGCGCAGGCCCTGGAGCTGCCTTAGGAGCCCTGGCAGCCGCGGGCCCTGCAGCCACGGTGTCAGGGATGCCGTTCTGCCCCCATTCCTGCCCATCAGCCGAACCGCCGCGGGACCGTGTGCCTGTGTTGCGTGCGCGGCGCCCACGCCCAGGCGCGGAGCGAGTCTCTCTTGTGTCTCTTGCTGTGTTGCGCGCGGCCCTTTTCGGCATGGGTGCCGGCCGCCCCCGCGTCGCTGTGGCCTTGGCTGTTGCGGGGCCGCGGAGCGCGCAGCCTGGTGCCAACGGGGCCTGAGGCCCCGGGCGGTCGGGCCATCTGGTGTCCCGGGCCCGCGGAGCGTGGACGTCGTGGCTGAGGGCCGAAGGGACGGTGGTCCGCGGGGGAGGCAGGGCATGTCCTTCGGAGAGAAGGTGCAGGCGGGCCCGGGCCGAAGGTGGGGGGGGTTGCGGGTGGCTGGGTGGCTTGGAGGCTGGGGGCGGTGCCAGGGAATTGCTAGGGGCTGGGGGCGGGCCTGGGGGCGGAGATTGGGGCGGGGCGAGGAGGGCCCGCAGGCGGGCCCGGCCCCGGCCCCGGCCCCGGCCCCCAAAGCCCCGCCCCGGCCCCGGCCCCCAAAGCCCCGCCCCGGCCCCCCGGAGGGGCTCGCAGGCCTGCGGAGACGGGATCCAGCCCCCGCCCGGCTCCCCCCAGCGACCGCCCCCTCCCCGCCCCGGCCCCGAGGTTCCTGCTGTCGCCCCGTCCCCTCCGTCGGCCGCCTTCGGGCCCCCGCGGCGCCCTGGGACGCGCGGCCGGCTAGGACGTGGGTGGGTGTGCTTGAAGGGCGGGCTGCGAGGGTGAAGGGCTTGAGAGGAAGAGGAGGTGGTGCATGTGTGTGGCCTCCTGCCCGTGCAGCCGGCGCCCTCGGTGCTCCGCGGCGCCCTGCGGTGCTTCCGGCGGGGCGGGGGCCATGCCACGGGTCGCCCGGAGGGGGGCGCCGCCGCCGCCGCCGCCGCCGCCGCCGCGTTGGTCGAGGGGGCGTTGGCGGCCAAGGGACAGACAGGAAGGCAGGCAAAAGGCCGAGGAAAAAAAGCCTACAGCACCCGGTATTCCCAGGCGGTCTCCCATCCAAGTACTAACCAGGCCCGACCCTGCTTAGCTTCCGAGATCAGACGAGATCGGGCGCGTTCAGGGTGGTATGGCCGTAGACGTCCGCGGCTGCCGCTGGGCGCCCCAAGAGCCTGCTCTGCGCCTCTCCGGGCCAGGCGCCCGCCGCTCCTCAGCCCTCCGCCCGCCCGATCGCGCCAGCCCGCCTGCATGCTCGCCTGCCGGCCCGACTGATTGATTGACTGACCGCCTCCCGCGCCGCGCCCGGGGTGGCGGAGGGCGCCTGCCCCGGGCCGGGCGGGGGGGGTGGGGGCCAAGACGCCTCCCGCACCCCGGAGCGGAGGCTGTCGCCGGAGCCCGGGCGCGCTCCCGTCCCCGGCCTGGCGGGCGCGTCGCCGCCGCTCGGCTCCCCGGATGGCACGCCGCCCCACCTCGGACCGCTCACTGGCTGGGGGGGTGCCGCGGGCCGGCGCCGGCCGGCTCCGGACGACCCCTGGCCTCTCCTGTTCTTCAGCCGGCCTGGCTCAAAGCCAAGCCGGGGCCGCCCGCGCCGCCGGACCCCATCCTCGGACAGGCAGGGACACAGACACAGGTGCCCACGACAGACAGACAGACACACACACACACACACACACAGACGGAGGGACACGGGCACTCGGAGCTGGGCCACAAGGCCTGTGGGGGCGAGGCAGCCACCCCGCCGGAGGGGCGCAGGCCCTGGAGCTGCCTTAGGAGCCCTGGCAGCCGCGGGCCCTGCAGCCACGGTGTCAGGGATGCCGTTCTGCCCCCATTCCTGCCCATCAGCCGAACCGCCGCGGGACCGTGTGCCTGTGTTGCGTGCGCGGCGCCCACGCCCAGGCGCGGAGCGAGTCTCTCTTGTGTCTCTTGCTGTGTTGCGCGCGGCCCTTTTCGGCATGGGTGCCGGCCGCCCCCGCGTCGCTGTGGCCTTGGCTGTTGCGGGGCCGCGGAGCGCGCAGCCTGGTGCCAACGGGGCCTGAGGCCCCGGGCGGTCGGGCCATCTGGTGTCCCGGGCCCGCGGAGCGTGGACGTCGTGGCTGAGGGCCGAAGGGACGGTGGTCCGCGGGGGAGGCAGGGCATGTCCTTCGGAGAGAAGGTGCAGGCGGGCCCGGGCCGAAGGTGGGGGGGGTTGCGGGTGGCTGGGTGGCTTGGAGGCTGGGGGCGGTGCCAGGGAATTGCTAGGGGCTGGGGGCGGGCCTGGGGGCGGAGATTGGGGCGGGGCGAGGAGGGCCCGCAGGCGGGCCCGGCCCCGGCCCCGGCCCCGGCCCCCAAAGCCCCGCCCCGGCCCCGGCCCCCAAAGCCCCGCCCCGGCCCCCCGGAGGGGCTCGCAGGCCTGCGGAGACGGGATCCAGCCCCCGCCCGGCTCCCCCCAGCGACCGCCCCCTCCCCGCCCCGGCCCCGAGGTTCCTGCTGTCGCCCCGTCCCCTCCGTCGGCCGCCTTCGGGCCCCCGCGGCGCCCTGGGACGCGCGGCCGGCTAGGACGTGGGTGGGTGTGCTTGAAGGGCGGGCTGCGAGGGTGAAGGGCTTGAGAGGAAGAGGAGGTGGTGCATGTGTGTGGCCTCCTGCCCGTGCAGCCGGCGCCCTCGGTGCTCCGCGGCGCCCTGCGGTGCTTCCGGCGGGGCGGGGGCCATGCCACGGGTCGCCCGGAGGGGGGCGCCGCCGCCGCCGCCGCCGCCGCCGCCGCCGCCGCCGCCGCCGCGTTGGTCGAGGGGGCGTTGGCGGCCAAGGGACAGACAGGAAGGCAGGCAAAAGGCCGAGGAAAAAAAGCCTACAGCACCCGGTATTCCCAGGCGGTCTCCCATCCAAGTACTAACCAGGCCCGACCCTGCTTAGCTTCCGAGATCAGACGAGATCGGGCGCGTTCAGGGTGGTATGGCCGTAGACGTCCGCGGCTGCCGCTGGGCGCCCCAAGAGCCTGCTCTGCGCCTCTCCGGGCCAGGCGCCCGCCGCTCCTCAGCCCTCCGCCCGCCCGATCGCGCCAGCCCGCCTGCATGCTCGCCTGCCGGCCCGACTGATTGATTGACTGACCGCCTCCCGCGCCGCGCCCGGGGTGGCGGAGGGCGCCTGCCCCGGGCCGGGCGGGGGGGGTGGGGGCCAAGACGCCTCCCGCACCCCGGAGCGGAGGCTGTCGCCGGAGCCCGGGCGCGCTCCCGTCCCCGGCCTGGCGGGCGCGTCGCCGCCGCTCGGCTCCCCGGATGGCACGCCGCCCCACCTCGGACCGCTCACTGGCTGGGGGGGTGCCGCGGGCCGGCGCCGGCCGGCTCCGGACGACCCCTGGCCTCTCCTGTTCTTCAGCCGGCCTGGCTCAAAGCCAAGCCGGGGCCGCCCGCGCCGCCGGACCCCATCCTCGGACAGGCAGGGACACAGACACAGGTGCCCACGACAGACAGACAGACACACACACACACACACACACAGACGGAGGGACACGGGCACTCGGAGCTGGGCCACAAGGCCTGTGGGGGCGAGGCAGCCACCCCGCCGGAGGGGCGCAGGCCCTGGAGCTGCCTTAGGAGCCCTGGCAGCCGCGGGCCCTGCAGCCACGGTGTCAGGGATGCCGTTCTGCCCCCATTCCTGCCCATCAGCCGAACCGCCGCGGGACCGTGTGCCTGTGTTGCGTGCGCGGCGCCCACGCCCAGGCGCGGAGCGAGTCTCTCTTGTGTCTCTTGCTGTGTTGCGCGCGGCCCTTTTCGGCATGGGTGCCGGCCGCCCCCGCGTCGCTGTGGCCTTGGCTGTTGCGGGGCCGCGGAGCGCGCAGCCCGGTGCCAACGGGGCCTGAGGCCCCGGGCGGTCGGGCCATCTGGTGTCCCGGGCCCGCGGAGCGTGGACGTCGTGGCTGAGGGCCGAAGGGACGGTGGTCCGCGGGGGAGGCAGGGCATGTCCTTCGGAGAGAAGGTGCAGGCGGGCCCGGGCCGAAGGTGGGGGGGGTTGCGGGTGGCTGGGTGGCTTGGAGGCTGGGGGCGGTGCCAGGGAATATTGCTAGGGGCTGGGGGCGGGCCTGGGGGCGGAGATTGGGGCGGGGCGAGGAGGGCCCGCAGGCGGGCCCGGCCCCGGCCCCGGCCCCGGCCCCCAAAGCCCCGCCCCGGCCCCGGCCCCCAAAGCCCCGCCCCGGCCCCCCGGAGGGGCTCGCAGGCCTGCGGAGACGGGATCCAGCCCCCGCCCGGCTCCCCCCAGCGACCGCCCCCTCCCCGCCCCGGCCCCGAGGTTCCTGCTGTCGCCCCGTCCCCTCCGTCGGCCGCCTTCGGGCCCCCGCGGCGCCCTGGGACGCGCGGCCGGCTAGGACGTGGGTGGGTGTGCTTGAAGGGCGGGCTGCGAGGGTGAAGGGCTTGAGAGGAAGAGGAGGTGGTGCATGTGTGTGGCCTCCTGCCCGTGCAGCCGGCGCCCTCGGTGCTCCGCGGCGCCCTGCGGTGCTTCCGGCGGGGCGGGGGCCATGCCACGGGTCGCCCGGAGGGCGCCGCCGCCGCCGCCGCCGCCGCCGCCGCCGCCGCCGCCGCCGCGTTGGTCGAGGGGGCGTTGGCGGCCAAGGGACAGACAGGAAGGCAGGCAAAAGGCCGAGGAAAAAAAGCCTACAGCACCCGGTATTCCCAGGCGGTCTCCCATCCAAGTACTAACCAGGCCCGACCCTGCTTAGCTTCCGAGATCAGACGAGATCGGGCGCGTTCAGGGTGGTATGGCCGTAGACGTCCGCGGCTGCCGCTGGGCGCCCCAAGAGCCTGCTCTGCGCCTCTCCGGGCCAGGCGCCCGCCGCTCCTCAGCCCTCCGCCCGCCCGATCGCGCCAGCCCGCCTGCATGCTCGCCTGCCGGCCCGACTGATTGATTGACTGACCGCCTCCCGCGCCGCGCCCGGGGTGGCGGAGGGCGCCTGCCCCGGGCCGGGCGGGGGGGGTGGGGGCCAAGACGCCTCCCGCACCCCGGAGCGGAGGCTGTCGCCGGAGCCCGGGCGCGCTCCCGTCCCCGGCCTGGCGGGCGCGTCGCCGCCGCTCGGCTCCCCGGATGGCACGCCGCCCCACCTCGGACCGCTCACTGGCTGGGGGGGTGCCGCGGGCCGGCGCCGGCCGGCTCCGGACGACCCCTGGCCTCTCCTGTTCTTCAGCCGGCCTGGCTCAAAGCCAAGCCGGGGCCGCCCGCGCCGCCGGACCCCATCCTCGGACAGGCAGGGACACAGACACAGGTGCCCACGACAGACAGACAGACACACACACACACACACACACAGACGGAGGGACACGGGCACTCGGAGCTGGGCCACAAGGCCTGTGGGGGCGAGGCAGCCACCCCGCCGGAGGGGCGCAGGCCCTGGAGCTGCCTTAGGAGCCCTGGCAGCCGCGGGCCCTGCAGCCACGGTGTCAGGGATGCCGTTCTGCCCCCATTCCTGCCCATCAGCCGAACCGCCGCGGGACCGTGTGCCTGTGTTGCGTGCGCGGCGCCCACGCCCAGGCGCGGAGCGAGTCTCTCTTGTGTCTCTTGCTGTGTTGCGCGCGGCCCTTTTCGGCATGGGTGCCGGCCGCCCCCGCGTCGCTGTGGCCTTGGCTGTTGCGGGGCCGCGGAGCGCGCAGCCTGGTGCCAACGGGGCCTGAGGCCCCGGGCGGTCGGGCCATCTGGTGTCCCGGGCCCGCGGAGCGTGGACGTCGTGGCTGAGGGCCGAAGGGACGGTGGTCCGCGGGGGAGGCAGGGCATGTCCTTCGGAGAGAAGGTGCAGGCGGGCCCGGGCCGAAGGTGGGGGGGGTTGCGGGTGGCTGGGTGGCTTGGAGGCTGGGGGCGGTGCCAGGGAATTGCTAGGGGCTGGGGGCGGGCCTGGGGGCGGAGATTGGGGCGGGGCGAGGAGGGCCCGCAGGCGGGCCCGGCCCCGGCCCCGGCCCCGGCCCCCAAAGCCCCGCCCCGGCCCCGGCCCCCAAAGCCCCGCCCCGGCCCCCCGGAGGGGCTCGCAGGCCTGCGGAGACGGGATCCAGCCCCCGCCCGGCTCCCCCCAGCGACCGCCCCCTCCCCGCCCCGGCCCCGAGGTTCCTGCTGTCGCCCCGTCCCCTCCGTCGGCCGCCTTCGGGCCCCCGCGGCGCCCTGGGACGCGCGGCCGGCTAGGACGTGGGTGGGTGTGCTTGAAGGGCGGGCTGCGAGGGTGAAGGGCTTGAGAGGAAGAGGAGGTGGTGCATGTGTGTGGCCTCCTGCCCGTGCAGCCGGCGCCCTCGGTGCTCCGCGGCGCCCTGCGGTGCTTCCGGCGGGGCGGGGGCCATGCCACGGGTCGCCCGGAGGGGGGCGCCGCCGCCGCCGCCGCCGCCGCCGCCGCCGCCGCCGCCGCCGCGTTGGTCGAGGGGGCGTTGGCGGCCAAGGGACAGACAGGAAGGCAGGCAAAAGGCCGAGGAAAAAAAGCCTACAGCACCCGGTATTCCCAGGCGGTCTCCCATCCAAGTACTAACCAGGCCCGACCCTGCTTAGCTTCCGAGATCAGACGAGATCGGGCGCGTTCAGGGTGGTATGGCCGTAGACGTCCGCGGCTGCCGCTGGGCGCCCCAAGAGCCTGCTCTGCGCCTCTCCGGGCCAGGCGCCCGCCGCTCCTCAGCCCTCCGCCCGCCCGATCGCGCCAGCCCGCCTGCATGCTCGCCTGCCGGCCCGACTGATTGATTGACTGACCGCCTCCCGCGCCGCGCCCGGGGTGGCGGAGGGCGCCTGCCCCGGGCCGGGCGGGGGGGGTGGGGGCCAAGACGCCTCCCGCACCCCGGAGCGGAGGCTGTCGCCGGAGCCCGGGCGCGCTCCCGTCCCCGGCCTGGCGGGCGCGTCGCCGCCGCTCGGCTCCCCGGATGGCACGCCGCCCCACCTCGGACCGCTCACTGGCTGGGGGGGTGCCGCGGGCCGGCGCCGGCCGGCTCCGGACGACCCCTGGCCTCTCCTGTTCTTCAGCCGGCCTGGCTCAAAGCCAAGCCGGGGCCGCCCGCGCCGCCGGACCCCATCCTCGGACAGGCAGGGACACAGACACAGGTGCCCACGACAGACAGACAGACACACACACACACACACACAGACGGAGGGACACGGGCACTCGGAGCTGGGCCACAAGGCCTGTGGGGGCGAGGCAGCCACCCCGCCGGAGGGGCGCAGGCCCTGGAGCTGCCTTAGGAGCCCTGGCAGCCGCGGGCCCTGCAGCCACGGTGTCAGGGATGCCGTTCTGCCCCCATTCCTGCCCATCAGCCGAACCGCCGCGGGACCGTGTGCCTGTGTTGCGTGCGCGGCGCCCACGCCCAGGCGCGGAGCGAGTCTCTCTTGTGTCTCTTGCTGTGTTGCGCGCGGCCCTTTTCGGCATGGGTGCCGGCCGCCCCCGCGTCGCTGTGGCCTTGGCTGTTGCGGGGCCGCGGAGCGCGCAGCCCGGTGCCAACGGGGCCTGAGGCCCCGGGCGGTCGGGCCATCTGGTGTCCCGGGCCCGCGGAGCGTGGACGTCGTGGCTGAGGGCCGAAGGGACGGTGGTCCGCGGGGGAGGCAGGGCATGTCCTTCGGAGAGAAGGTGCAGGCGGGCCCGGGCCGAAGGTGGGGGGGGTTGCGGGTGGCTGGGTGGCTTGGAGGCTGGGGGCGGTGCCAGGGAATTGCTAGGGGCTGGGGGCGGGCCTGGGGGCGGAGATTGGGGCGGGGCGAGGAGGGCCCGCAGGCGGGCCCGGCCCCGGCCCCGGCCCCGGCCCCCAAAGCCCCGCCCCGGCCCCGGCCCCCAAAGCCCCGCCCCGGCCCCCCGGAGGGGCTCGCAGGCCTGCGGAGAGACGGGATCCAGCCCCCGCCCGGCTCCCCCCAGCGACCGCCCCCTCCCCGCCCCGGCCCCGAGGTTCCTGCTGTCGCCCCGTCCCCTCCGTCGGCCGCCTTCGGGCCCCCGCGGCGCCCTGGGACGCGCGGCCGGCTAGGACGTGGGTGGGTGTGCTTGAAGGGCGGGCTGCGAGGGTGAAGGGCTTGAGAGGAAGAGGAGGTGGTGCATGTGTGTGGCCTCCTGCCCGTGCAGCCGGCGCCCTCGGTGCTCCGCGGCGCCCTGCGGTGCTTCCGGCGGGGCGGGGGCCATGCCACGGGTCGCCCGGAGGGGGGCGCCGCCGCCGCCGCCGCCGCCGCCGCCGCGTTGGTCGAGGGGGCGTTGGCGGCCAAGGGACAGACAGGAAGGCAGGCAAAAGGCCGAGGAAAAAAAGCCTACAGCACCCGGTATTCCCAGGCGGTCTCCCATCCAAGTACTAACCAGGCCCGACCCTGCTTAGCTTCCGAGATCAGACGAGATCGGGCGCGTTCAGGGTGGTATGGCCGTAGACGTCCGCGGCTGCCGCTGGGCGCCCCAAGAGCCTGCTCTGCGCCTCTCCGGGCCAGGCGCCCGCCGCTCCTCAGCCCTCCGCCCGCCCGATCGCGCCAGCCCGCCTGCATGCTCGCCTGCCGGCCCGACTGATTGATTGACTGACCGCCTCCCGCGCCGCGCCCGGGGTGGCGGAGGGCGCCTGCCCCGGGCCGGGCGGGGGGGGTGGGGGCCAAGACGCCTCCCGCACCCCGGAGCGGAGGCTGTCGCCGGAGCCCGGGCGCGCTCCCGTCCCCGGCCTGGCGGGCGCGTCGCCGCCGCTCGGCTCCCCGGATGGCACGCCGCCCCACCTCGGACCGCTCACTGGCTGGGGGGGTGCCGCGGGCCGGCGCCGGCCGGCTCCGGACGACCCCTGGCCTCTCCTGTTCTTCAGCCGGCCTGGCTCAAAGCCAAGCCGGGGCCGCCCGCGCCGCCGGACCCCATCCTCGGACAGGCAGGGACACAGACACAGGTGCCCACGACAGACAGACAGACACACACACACACACACACAGACGGAGGGACACGGGCACTCGGAGCTGGGCCACAAGGCCTGTGGGGGCGAGGCAGCCACCCCGCCGGAGGGGCGCAGGCCCTGGAGCTGCCTTAGGAGCCCTGGCAGCCGCGGGCCCTGCAGCCACGGTGTCAGGGATGCCGTTCTGCCCCCATTCCTGCCCATCAGCCGAACCGCCGCGGGACCGTGTGCCTGTGTTGCGTGCGCGGCGCCCACGCCCAGGCGCGGAGCGAGTCTCTCTTGTGTCTCTTGCTGTGTTGCGCGCGGCCCTTTTCGGCATGGGTGCCGGCCGCCCCCGCGTCGCTGTGGCCTTGGCTGTTGCGGGGCCGCGGAGCGCGCAGCCCGGTGCCAACGGGGCCTGAGGCCCCGGGCGGTCGGGCCATCTGGTGTCCCGGGCCCGCGGAGCGTGGACGTCGTGGCTGAGGGCCGAAGGGACGGTGGTCCGCGGGGGAGGCAGGGCATGTCCTTCGGAGAGAAGGTGCAGGCGGGCCCGGGCCGAAGGTGGGGGGGGTTGCGGGTGGCTGGGTGGCTTGGAGGCTGGGGGCGGTGCCAGGGAATTGCTAGGGGCTGGGGGCGGGCCTGGGGGCGGAGATTGGGGCGGGGCGAGGAGGGCCCGCAGGCGGGCCCGGCCCCGGCCCCGGCCCCGGCCCCCAAAGCCCCGCCCCGGCCCCGGCCCCCAAAGCCCCGCCCCGGCCCCCCGGAGGGGCTCGCAGGCCTGCGGAGACGGGATCCAGCCCCCGCCCGGCTCCCCCCAGCGACCGCCCCCTCCCCGCCCCGGCCCCGAGGTTCCTGCTGTCGCCCCGTCCCCTCCGTCGGCCGCCTTCGGGCCCCCGCGGCGCCCTGGGACGCGCGGCCGGCTAGGACGTGGGTGGGTGTGCTTGAAGGGCGGGCTGCGAGGGTGAAGGGCTTGAGAGGAAGAGGAGGTGGTGCATGTGTGTGGCCTCCTGCCCGTGCAGCCGGCGCCCTCGGTGCTCCGCGGCGCCCTGCGGTGCTTCCGGCGGGGCGGGGGCCATGCCACGGGTCGCCCGGAGGGGGGCGCCGCCGCCGCCGCCGCCGCCGCCGCCGCGTTGGTCGAGGGGGCGTTGGCGGCCAAGGGACAGACAGGAAGGCAGGCAAAAGGCCGAGGAAAAAAAGCCTACAGCACCCGGTATTCCCAGGCGGTCTCCCATCCAAGTACTAACCAGGCCCGACCCTGCTTAGCTTCCGAGATCAGACGAGATCGGGCGCGTTCAGGGTGGTATGGCCGTAGACGTCCGCGGCTGCCGCTGGGCGCCCCAAGAGCCTGCTCTGCGCCTCTCCGGGCCAGGCGCCCGCCGCTCCTCAGCCCTCCGCCCGCCCGATCGCGCCAGCCCGCCTGCATGCTCGCCTGCCGGCCCGACTGATTGATTGACTGACCGCCTCCCGCGCCGCGCCCGGGGTGGCGGAGGGCGCCTGCCCCGGGCCGGGCGGGGGGGGTGGGGGCCAAGACGCCTCCCGCACCCCGGAGCGGAGGCTGTCGCCGGAGCCCGGGCGCGCTCCCGTCCCCGGCCTGGCGGGCGCGTCGCCGCCGCTCGGCTCCCCGGATGGCACGCCGCCCCACCTCGGACCGCTCACTGGCTGGGGGGGTGCCGCGGGCCGGCGCCGGCCGGCTCCGGACGACCCCTGGCCTCTCCTGTTCTTCAGCCGGCCTGGCTCAAAGCCAAGCCGGGGCCGCCCGCGCCGCCGGACCCCATCCTCGGACAGGCAGGGACACAGACACAGGTGCCCACGACAGACAGACAGACACACACACACACACACACAGACGGAGGGACACGGGCACTCGGAGCTGGGCCACAAGGCCTGTGGGGGCGAGGCAGCCACCCCGCCGGAGGGGCGCAGGCCCTGGAGCTGCCTTAGGAGCCCTGGCAGCCGCGGGCCCTGCAGCCACGGTGTCAGGGATGCCGTTCTGCCCCCATTCCTGCCCATCAGCCGAACCGCCGCGGGACCGTGTGCCTGTGTTGCGTGCGCGGCGCCCACGCCCAGGCGCGGAGCGAGTCTCTCTTGTGTCTCTTGCTGTGTTGCGCGCGGCCCTTTTCGGCATGGGTGCCGGCCGCCCCCGCGTCGCTGTGGCCTTGGCTGTTGCGGGGCCGCGGAGCGCGCAGCCCGGTGCCAACGGGGCCTGAGGCCCCGGGCGGTCGGGCCATCTGGTGTCCCGGGCCCGCGGAGCGTGGACGTCGTGGCTGAGGGCCGAAGGGACGGTGGTCCGCGGGGGAGGCAGGGCATGTCCTTCGGAGAGAAGGTGCAGGCGGGCCCGGGCCGAAGGTGGGGGGGGTTGCGGGTGGCTGGGTGGCTTGGAGGCTGGGGGCGGTGCCAGGGAATTGCTAGGGGCTGGGGGCGGGCCTGGGGGCGGAGATTGGGGCGGGGCGAGGAGGGCCCGCAGGCGGGCCCGGCCCCGGCCCCGGCCCCGGCCCCGGCCCCGGCCCCGGCCCCCAAAGCCCCGCCCCGGCCCCGGCCCCCAAAGCCCCGCCCCGGCCCCCCGGAGGGGCTCGCAGGCCTGCGGAGACGGGATCCAGCCCCCGCCCGGCTCCCCCCAGCGACCGCCCCCTCCCCGCCCCGGCCCCGAGGTTCCTGCTGTCGCCCCGTCCCCTCCGTCGGCCGCCTTCGGGCCCCCGCGGCGCCCTGGGACGCGCGGCCGGCTAGGACGTGGGTGGGTGTGCTTGAAGGGCGGGCTGCGAGGGTGAAGGGCTTGAGAGGAAGAGGAGGTGGTGCATGTGTGTGGCCTCCTGCCCGTGCAGCCGGCGCCCTCGGTGCTCCGCGGCGCCCTGCGGTGCTTCCGGCGGGGCGGGGGCCATGCCACGGGTCGCCCGGAGGGGGGCGCCGCCGCCGCCGCCGCCGCCGCCGCCGCCGCCGCCGCCGCCGCGTTGGTCGAGGGGGCGTTGGCGGCCAAGGGACAGACAGGAAGGCAGGCAAAAGGCCGAGGAAAAAAAGCCTACAGCACCCGGTATTCCCAGGCGGTCTCCCATCCAAGTACTAACCAGGCCCGACCCTGCTTAGCTTCCGAGATCAGACGAGATCGGGCGCGTTCAGGGTGGTATGGCCGTAGACGTCCGCGGCTGCCGCTGGGCGCCCCAAGAGCCTGCTCTGCGCCTCTCCGGGCCAGGCGCCCGCCGCTCCTCAGCCCTCCGCCCGCCCGATCGCGCCAGCCCGCCTGCATGCTCGCCTGCCGGCCCGACTGATTGATTGACTGACCGCCTCCCGCGCCGCGCCCGGGGTGGCGGAGGGCGCCTGCCCCGGGCCGGGCGGGGGGGGGTGGGGGCCAAGACGCCTCCCGCACCCCGGAGCGGAGGCTGTCGCCGGAGCCCGGGCGCGCTCCCGTCCCCGGCCTGGCGGGCGCGTCGCCGCCGCTCGGCTCCCCGGATGGCACGCCGCCCCACCTCGGACCGCTCACTGGCTGGGGGGGTGCCGCGGGCCGGCGCCGGCCGGCTCCGGACGACCCCTGGCCTCTCCTGTTCTTCAGCCGGCCTGGCTCAAAGCCAAGCCGGGGCCGCCCGCGCCGCCGGACCCCATCCTCGGACAGGCAGGGACACAGACACAGGTGCCCACGACAGACAGACAGACACACACACACACACACACAGACGGAGGGACACGGGCACTCGGAGCTGGGCCACAAGGCCTGTGGGGGCGAGGCAGCCACCCCGCCAGAGGGGCGCAGGCCCTGGAGCTGCCTTAGGAGCCCTGGCAGCCGCGGGCCCTGCAGCCACGGTGTCAGGGATGCCGTTCTGCCCCCATTCCTGCCCATCAGCCGAACCGCCGCGGGACCGTGTGCCTGTGTTGCGTGCGCGGCGCCCACGCCCAGGCGCGGAGCGAGTCTCTCTTGTGTCTCTTGCTGTGTTGCGCGCGGCCCTTTTCGGCATGGGTGCCGGCCGCCCCCGCGTCGCTGTGGCCTTGGCTGTTGCGGGGCCGCGGAGCGCGCAGCCCGGTGCCAACGGGGCCTGAGGCCCCGGGCGGTCGGGCCATCTGGTGTCCCGGGCCCGCGGAGCGTGGACGTCGTGGCTGAGGGCCGAAGGGACGGTGGTCCGCGGGGGAGGCAGGGCATGTCCTTCGGAGAGAAGGTGCAGGCGGGCCCGGGCCGAAGGTGGGGGGGGTTGCGGGTGGCTGGGTGGCTTGGAGGCTGGGGGCGGTGCCAGGGAATTGCTAGGGGCTGGGGGCGGGCCTGGGGGCGGAGATTGGGGCGGGGCGAGGAGGGCCCGCAGGCGGGCCCGGCCCCGGCCCCGGCCCCGGCCCCGGCCCCCAAAGCCCCGCCCCGGCCCCCCGGAGGGGCTCGCAGGCCTGCGGAGACGGGATCCAGCCCCCGCCCGGCTCCCCCCAGCGACCGCCCCCTCCCCGCCCCGGCCCCGAGGTTCCTGCTGTCGCCCCGTCCCCTCCGTCGGCCGCCTTCGGGCCCCCGCGGCGCCCTGGGACGCGCGGCCGGCTAGGACGTGGGTGGGTGTGCTTGAAGGGCGGGCTGCGAGGGTGAAGGGCTTGAGAGGAAGAGGAGGTGGTGCATGTGTGTGGCCTCCTGCCCGTGCAGCCGGCGCCCTCGGTGCTCCGCGGCGCCCTGCGGTGCTTCCGGCGGGGCGGGGGCCATGCCACGGGTCGCCCGGAGGGGGGCGCCGCCGCCGCCGCCGCCGCCGCCGCCGCGTTGGTCGAGGGGGCGTTGGCGGCCAAGGGACAGACAGGAAGGCAGGCAAAAGGCCGAGGAAAAAAAGCCTACAGCACCCGGTATTCCCAGGCGGTCTCCCATCCAAGTACTAACCAGGCCCGACCCTGCTTAGCTTCCGAGATCAGACGAGATCGGGCGCGTTCAGGGTGGTATGGCCGTAGACGTCCGCGGCTGCCGCTGGGCGCCCCAAGAGCCTGCTCTGCGCCTCTCCGGGCCAGGCGCCCGCCGCTCCTCAGCCCTCCGCCCGCCCGATCGCGCCAGCCCGCCTGCATGCTCGCCTGCCGGCCCGACTGATTGATTGACTGACCGCCTCCCGCGCCGCGCCCGGGGTGGCGGAGGGCGCCTGCCCCGGGCCGGGCGGGGGGGGTGGGGGCCAAGACGCCTCCCGCACCCCGGAGCGGAGGCTGTCGCCGGAGCCCGGGCGCGCTCCCGTCCCCGGCCTGGCGGGCGCGTCGCCGCCGCTCGGCTCCCCGGATGGCACGCCGCCCCACCTCGGACCGCTCACTGGCTGGGGGGGTGCCGCGGGCCGGCGCCGGCCGGCTCCGGACGACCCCTGGCCTCTCCTGTTCTTCAGCCGGCCTGGCTCAAAGCCAAGCCGGGGCCGCCCGCGCCGCCGGACCCCATCCTCGGACAGGCAGGGACACAGACACAGGTGCCCACGACAGACAGACAGACACACACACACACACACACACAGACGGAGGGACACGGGCACTCGGAGCTGGGCCACAAGGCCTGTGGGGGCGAGGCAGCCACCCCGCCGGAGGGGCGCAGGCCCTGGAGCTGCCTTAGGAGCCCTGGCAGCCGCGGGCCCTGCAGCCACGGTGTCAGGGATGCCGTTCTGCCCCCATTCCTGCCCATCAGCCGAACCGCCGCGGGACCGTGTGCCTGTGTTGCGTGCGCGGCGCCCACGCCCAGGCGCGGAGCGAGTCTCTCTTGTGTCTCTTGCTGTGTTGCGCGCGGCCCTTTTCGGCATGGGTGCCGGCCGCCCCCGCGTCGCTGTGGCCTTGGCTGTTGCGGGGCCGCGGAGCGCGCAGCCCGGTGCCAACGGGGCCTGAGGCCCCGGGCGGTCGGGCCATCTGGTGTCCCGGGCCCGCGGAGCGTGGACGTCGTGGCTGAGGGCCGAAGGGACGGTGGTCCGCGGGGGAGGCAGGGCATGTCCTTCGGAGAGAAGGTGCAGGCGGGCCCGGGCCGAAGGTGGGGGGGGTTGCGGGTGGCTGGGTGGCTTGGAGGCTGGGGGCGGTGCCAGGGAATTGCTAGGGGCTGGGGGCGGGCCTGGGGGCGGAGATTGGGGCGGGGCGAGGAGGGCCCGCAGGCGGGCCCGGCCCCGGCCCCGGCCCCGGCCCCCAAAGCCCCGCCCCGGCCCCGGCCCCCAAAGCCCCGCCCCGGCCCCCCGGAGGGGCTCGCAGGCCTGCGGAGACGGGATCCAGCCCCCGCCCGGCTCCCCCCAGCGACCGCCCCCTCCCCGCCCCGGCCCCGAGGTTCCTGCTGTCGCCCCGTCCCCTCCGTCGGCCGCCTTCGGGCCCCCGCGGCGCCCTGGGACGCGCGGCCGGCTAGGACGTGGGTGGGTGTGCTTGAAGGGCGGGCTGCGAGGGTGAAGGGCTTGAGAGGAAGAGGAGGTGGTGCATGTGTGTGGCCTCCTGCCCGTGCAGCCGGCGCCCTCGGTGCTCCGCGGCGCCCTGCGGTGCTTCCGGCGGGGCGGGGGCCATGCCACGGGTCGCCCGGAGGGGGGCGCCGCCGCCGCCGCCGCGTTGGTCGAGGGGGCGTTGGCGGCCAAGGGACAGACAGGAAGGCAGGCAAAAGGCCGAGGAAAAAAAGCCTACAGCACCCGGTATTCCCAGGCGGTCTCCCATCCAAGTACTAACCAGGCCCGACCCTGCTTAGCTTCCGAGATCAGACGAGATCGGGCGCGTTCAGGGTGGTATGGCCGTAGACGTCCGCGGCTGCCGCTGGGCGCCCCAAGAGCCTGCTCTGCGCCTCTCCGGGCCAGGCGCCCGCCGCTCCTCAGCCCTCCGCCCGCCCGATCGCGCCAGCCCGCCTGCATGCTCGCCTGCCGGCCCGACTGATTGATTGACTGACCGCCTCCCGCGCCGCGCCCGGGGTGGCGGAGGGCGCCTGCCCCGGGCCGGGCGGGGGGGGTGGGGGCCAAGACGCCTCCCGCACCCCGGAGCGGAGGCTGTCGCCGGAGCCCGGGCGCGCTCCCGTCCCCGGCCTGGCGGGCGCGTCGCCGCCGCTCGGCTCCCCGGATGGCACGCCGCCCCACCTCGGACCGCTCACTGGCTGGGGGGGTGCCGCGGGCCGGCGCCGGCCGGCTCCGGACGACCCCTGGCCTCTCCTGTTCTTCAGCCGGCCTGGCTCAAAGCCAAGCCGGGGCCGCCCGCGCCGCCGGACCCCATCCTCGGACAGGCAGGGACACAGACACAGGTGCCCACGACAGACAGACAGACACACACACACACACACACACACAGACGGAGGGACACGGGCACTCGGAGCTGGGCCACAAGGCCTGTGGGGGCGAGGCAGCCACCCCGCCGGAGGGGCGCAGGCCCTGGAGCTGCCTTAGGAGCCCTGGCAGCCGCGGGCCCTGCAGCCACGGTGTCAGGGATGCCGTTCTGCCCCCATTCCTGCCCATCAGCCGAACCGCCGCGGGACCGTGTGCCTGTGTTGCGTGCGCGGCGCCCACGCCCAGGCGCGGAGCGAGTCTCTCTTGTGTCTCTTGCTGTGTTGCGCGCGGCCCTTTTCGGCATGGGTGCCGGCCGCCCCCGCGTCGCTGTGGCCTTGGCTGTTGCGGGGCCGCGGAGCGCGCAGCCCGGTGCCAACGGGGCCTGAGGCCCCGGGCGGTCGGGCCATCTGGTGTCCCGGGCCCGCGGAGCGTGGACGTCGTGGCTGAGGGCCGAAGGGACGGTGGTCCGCGGGGGAGGCAGGGCATGTCCTTCGGAGAGAAGGTGCAGGCGGGCCCGGGCCGAAGGTGGGGGGGGTTGCGGGTGGCTGGGTGGCTTGGAGGCTGGGGGCGGTGCCAGGGAATTGCTAGGGGCTGGGGGCGGGCCTGGGGGCGGAGATTGGGGCGGGGCGAGGAGGGCCCGCAGGCGGGCCCGGCCCCGGCCCCGGCCCCGGCCCCGGCCCCGGCCCCCAAAGCCCCGCCCCGGCCCCGGCCCCCAAAGCCCCGCCCCGGCCCCCCGGAGGGGCTCGCAGGCCTGCGGAGACGGGATCCAGCCCCCGCCCGGCTCCCCCCAGCGACCGCCCCCTCCCCGCCCCGGCCCCGAGGTTCCTGCTGTCGCCCCGTCCCCTCCGTCGGCCGCCTTCGGGCCCCCGCGGCGCCCTGGGACGCGCGGCCGGCTAGGACGTGGGTGGGTGTGCTTGAAGGGCGGGCTGCGAGGGTGAAGGGCTTGAGAGGAAGAGGAGGTGGTGCATGTGTGTGGCCTCCTGCCCGTGCAGCCGGCGCCCTCGGTGCTCCGCGGCGCCCTGCGGTGCTTCCGGCGGGGCGGGGGCCATGCCACGGGTCGCCCGGAGGGGGGCGCCGCCGCCGCCGCCGCCGCCGCCGCCGCGTTGGTCGAGGGGGCGTTGGCGGCCAAGGGACAGACAGGAAGGCAGGCAAAAGGCCGAGGAAAAAAAGCCTACAGCACCCGGTATTCCCAGGCGGTCTCCCATCCAAGTACTAACCAGGCCCGACCCTGCTTAGCTTCCGAGATCAGACGAGATCGGGCGCGTTCAGGGTGGTATGGCCGTAGACGTCCGCGGCTGCCGCTGGGCGCCCCAAGAGCCTGCTCTGCGCCTCTCCGGGCCAGGCGCCCGCCGCTCCTCAGCCCTCCGCCCGCCCGATCGCGCCAGCCCGCCTGCATGCTCGCCTGCTGGCCCGACTGATTGATTGACTGACCGCCTCCCGCGCCGCGCCCGGGGTGGCGGAGGGCGCCTGCCCCGGGCCGGGCGGGGGGGGTGGGGGCCAAGACGCCTCCCGCACCCCGGAGCGGAGGCTGTCGCCGGAGCCCGGGCGCGCTCCCGTCGCCGGCCTGGCGGGCGCGTCGCCGCCGCTCGGCTCCCCGGATGGCACGCCGCCCCACCTCGGACCGCTCACTGGCTGGGGGGGTGCCGCGGGCCGGCGCCGGCCGGCTCCGGACGACCCCTGGCCTCTCCTGTTCTTCAGCCGGCCTGGCTCAAAGCCAAGCCGGGGCCGCCCGCGCCGCCGGACCCCATCCTCGGACAGGCAGGGACACAGACACAGGTGCCCACGACAGACAGACAGACACACACACACACACACACACACAGACGGAGGGACACGGGCACTCGGAGCTGGGCCACAAGGCCTGTGGGGGCGAGGCAGCCACCCCGCCGGAGGGGCGCAGGCCCTGGAGCTGCCTTAGGAGCCCTGGCAGCCGCGGGCCCTGCAGCCACGGTGTCAGGGATGCCGTTCTGCCCCCATTCCTGCCCATCAGCCGAACCGCCGCGGGACCGTGTGCCTGTGTTGCGTGCGCGGCGCCCACGCCCAGGCGCGGAGCGAGTCTCTCTTGTGTCTCTTGCTGTGTTGCGCGCGGCCCTTTTCGGCATGGGTGCCGGCCGCCCCCGCGTCGCTGTGGCCTTGGCTGTTGCGGGGCCGCGGAGCGCGCAGCCTGGTGCCAACGGGGCCTGAGGCCCCGGGCGGTCGGGCCATCTGGTGTCCCGGGCCCGCGGAGCGTGGACGTCGTGGCTGAGGGCCGAAGGGACGGTGGTCCGCGGGGGAGGCAGGGCATGTCCTTCGGAGAGAAGGTGCAGGCGGGCCCGGGCCGAAGGTGGGGGGGGTTGCGGGTGGCTGGGTGGCTTGGAGGCTGGGGGCGGTGCCAGGGAATTGCTAGGGGCTGGGGGCGGGCCTGGGGGCGGAGATTGGGGCGGGGCGAGGAGGGCCCGCAGGCGGGCCCGGCCCCGGCCCCGGCCCCGGCCCCCAAAGCCCCGCCCCGGCCCCGGCCCCCAAAGCCCCGCCCCGGCCCCCCGGAGGGGCTCGCAGGCCTGCGGAGACGGGATCCAGCCCCCGCCCGGCTCCCCCCAGCGACCGCCCCCTCCCCGCCCCGGCCCCGAGGTTCCTGCTATCGCCCCGTCCCCTCCGTCGGCCGCCTTCGGGCCCCCGCGGCGCCCTGGGACGCGCGGCCGGCTAGGACGTGGGTGGGTGTGCTTGAAGGGCGGGCTGCGAGGGTGAAGGGCTTGAGAGGAAGAGGAGGTGGTGCATGTGTGTGGCCTCCTGCCCGTGCAGCCGGCGCCCTCGGTGCTCCGCGGCGCCCTGCGGTGCTTCCGGCGGGGCGGGGGCCATGCCACGGGTCGCCCGGAGGGGGGCGCCGCCGCCGCCGCCGCCGCCGCCGCCGCCGCCGCCGCCGCCGCCGCCGCGTTGGTCGAGGGGGCGTTGGCGGCCAAGGGACAGACAGGAAGGCAGGCAAAAGGCCGAGGAAAAAAAGCCTACAGCACCCGGTATTCCCAGGCGGTCTCCCATCCAAGTACTAACCAGGCCCGACCCTGCTTAGCTTCCGAGATCAGACGAGATCGGGCGCGTTCAGGGTGGTATGGCCGTAGACGTCCGCGGCTGCCGCTGGGCGCCCCAAGAGCCTGCTCTGCGCCTCTCCGGGCCAGGCGCCCGCCGCTCCTCAGCCCTCCGCCCGCCCGATCGCGCCAGCCCGCCTGCATGCTCGCCTGCCGGCCCGACTGATTGATTGACTGACCGCCTCCCGCGCCGCGCCCGGGGTGGCGGAGGGCGCCTGCCCCGGGCCGGGCGGGGGGGGTGGGGGCCAAGACGCCTCCCGCACCCCGGAGCGGAGGCTGTCGCCGGAGCCCGGGCGCGCTCCCGTCCCCGGCCTGGCGGGCGCGTCGCCGCCGCTCGGCTCCCCGGATGGCACGCCGCCCCACCTCGGACCGCTCACTGGCTGGGGGGGTGCCGCGGGCCGGCGCCGGCCGGCTCCGGACGACCCCTGGCCTCTCCTGTTCTTCAGCCGGCCTGGCTCAAAGCCAAGCCGGGGCCGCCCGCGCCGCCGGACCCCATCCTCGGACAGGCAGGGACACAGACACAGGTGCCCACGACAGACAGACAGACACACACACACACACACACACAGACGGAGGGACACGGGCACTCGGAGCTGGGCCACAAGGCCTGTGGGGGCGAGGCAGCCACCCCGCCGGAGGGGCGCAGGCCCTGGAGCTGCCTTAGGAGCCCTGGCAGCCGCGGGCCCTGCAGCCACGGTGTCAGGGATGCCGTTCTGCCCCCATTCCTGCCCATCAGCCGAACCGCCGCGGGACCGTGTGCCTGTGTTGCGTGCGCGGCGCCCACGCCCAGGCGCGGAGCGAGTCTCTCTTGTGTCTCTTGCTGTGTTGCGCGCGGCCCTTTTCGGCATGGGTGCCGGCCGCCCCCGCGTCGCTGTGGCCTTGGCTGTTGCGGGGCCGCGGAGCGCGCAGCCCGGTGCCAACGGGGCCTGAGGCCCCGGGCGGTCGGGCCATCTGGTGTCCCGGGCCCGCGGAGCGTGGACGTCGTGGCTGAGGGCCGAAGGGACGGTGGTCCGCGGGGGAGGCAGGGCATGTCCTTCGGAGAGAAGGTGCAGGCGGGCCCGGGCCGAAGGTGGGGGGGGTTGCGGGTGGCTGGGTGGCTTGGAGGCTGGGGGCGGTGCCAGGGAATTGCTAGGGGCTGGGGGCGGGCCTGGGGGCGGAGATTGGGGCGGGGCGAGGAGGGCCCGCAGGCGGGCCCGGCCCCGGCCCCGGCCCCGGCCCCGGCCCCGGCCCCCAAAGCCCCGCCCCGGCCCCGGCCCCCAAAGCCCCGCCCCGGCCCCCCGGAGGGGCTCGCAGGCCTGCGGAGACGGGATCCAGCCCCCGCCCGGCTCCCCCCAGCGACCGCCCCCTCCCCGCCCCGGCCCCGAGGTTCCTGCTGTCGCCCCGTCCCCTCCGTCGGCCGCCTTCGGGCCCCCGCGGCGCCCTGGGACGCGCGGCCGGCTAGGACGTGGGTGGGTGTGCTTGAAGGGCGGGCTGCGAGGGTGAAGGGCTTGAGAGGAAGAGGAGGTGGTGCATGTGTGTGGCCTCCTGCCCGTGCAGCCGGCGCCCTCGGTGCTCCGCGGCGCCCTGCGGTGCTTCCGGCGGGGCGGGGGCCATGCCACGGGTCGCCCGGAGGGGGGCGCCGCCGCCGCCGCCGCCGCCGCCGCCGCGTTGGTCGAGGGGGCGTTGGCGGCCAAGGGACAGACAGGAAGGCAGGCAAAAGGCCGAGGAAAAAAAGCCTACAGCACCCGGTATTCCCAGGCGGTCTCCCATCCAAGTACTAACCAGGCCCGACCCTGCTTAGCTTCCGAGATCAGACGAGATCGGGCGCGTTCAGGGTGGTATGGCCGTAGACGTCCGCGGCTGCCGCTGGGCGCCCCAAGAGCCTGCTCTGCGCCTCTCCGGGCCAGGCGCCCGCCGCTCCTCAGCCCTCCGCCCGCCCGATCGCGCCAGCCCGCCTGCATGCTCGCCTGCCGGCCCGACTGATTGATTGACTGACCGCCTCCCGCGCCGCGCCCGGGGTGGCGGAGGGCGCCTGCCCCGGGCCGGGCGGGGGGGGTGGGGGCCAAGACGCCTCCCGCACCCCGGAGCGGAGGCTGTCGCCGGAGCCCGGGCGCGCTCCCGTCCCCGGCCTGGCGGGCGCGTCGCCGCCGCTCGGCTCCCCGGATGGCACGCCGCCCCACCTCGGACCGCTCACTGGCTGGGGGGGTGCCGCGGGCCGGCGCCGGCCGGCTCCGGACGACCCCTGGCCTCTCCTGTTCTTCAGCCGGCCTGGCTCAAAGCCAAGCCGGGGCCGCCCGCGCCGCCGGACCCCATCCTCGGACAGGCAGGGACACAGACACAGGTGCCCACGACAGACAGACAGACACACACACACACACACACACAGACGGAGGGACACGGGCACTCGGAGCTGGGCCACAAGGCCTGTGGGGGCGAGGCAGCCACCCCGCCGGAGGGGCGCAGGCCCTGGAGCTGCCTTAGGAGCCCTGGCAGCCGCGGGCCCTGCAGCCACGGTGTCAGGGATGCCGTTCTGCCCCCATTCCTGCCCATCAGCCGAACCGCCGCGGGACCGTGTGCCTGTGTTGCGTGCGCGGCGCCCACGCCCAGGCGCGGAGCGAGTCTCTCTTGTGTCTCTTGCTGTGTTGCGCGCGGCCCTTTTCGGCATGGGTGCCGGCCGCCCCCGCGTCGCTGTGGCCTTGGCTGTTGCGGGGCCGCGGAGCGCGCAGCCCGGTGCCAACGGGGCCTGAGGCCCCGGGCGGTCGGGCCATCTGGTGTCCCGGGCCCGCGGAGCGTGGACGTCGTGGCTGAGGGCCGAAGGGACGGTGGTCCGCGGGGGAGGCAGGGCATGTGCTTCGGAGAGAAGGTGCAGGCGGGCCCGGGCCGAAGGTGGGGGGGGTTGCGGGTGGCTGGGTGGCTTGGAGGCTGGGGGCGGTGCCAGGGAATTGCTAGGGGCTGGGGGCGGGCCTGGGGGCGGAGATTGGGGCGGGGCGAGGAGGGCCCGCAGGCGGGCCCGGCCCCGGCCCCGGCCCCGGCCCCCAAAGCCCCGCCCCGGCCCCGGCCCCCAAAGCCCCGCCCCGGCCCCCCGGAGGGGCTCGCAGGCCTGCGGAGACGGGATCCAGCCCCCGCCCGGCTCCCCCCAGCGACCGCCCCCTCCCCGCCCCGGCCCCGAGGTTCCTGCTGTCGCCCCGTCCCCTCCGTCGGCCGCCTTCGGGCCCCCGCGGCGCCCTGGGACGCGCGGCCGGCTAGGACGTGGGTGGGTGTGCTTGAAGGGCGGGCTGCGAGGGTGAAGGGCTTGAGAGGAAGAGGAGGTGGTGCATGTGTGTGGCCTCCTGCCCGTGCAGCCGGCGCCCTCGGTGCTCCGCGGCGCCCTGCGGTGCTTCCGGCGGGGCGGGGGCCATGCCACGGGTCGCCCGGAGGGGGGCGCCGCCGCCGCCGCCGCCGCCGCCGCCGCCGCCGCCGCCGCCGCCGCGTTGGTCGAGGGGGCGTTGGCGGCCAAGGGACAGACAGGAAGGCAGGCAAAAGGCCGAGGAAAAAAAGCCTACAGCACCCGGTATTCCCAGGCGGTCTCCCATCCAAGTACTAACCAGGCCCGACCCTGCTTAGCTTCCGAGATCAGACGAGATCGGGCGCGTTCAGGGTGGTATGGCCGTAGACGTCCGCGGCTGCCGCTGGGCGCCCCAAGAGCCTGCTCTGCGCCTCTCCGGGCCAGGCGCCCGCCGCTCCTCAGCCCTCCGCCCGCCCGATCGCGCCAGCCCGCCTGCATGCTCGCCTGCCGGCCCGACTGATTGATTGACTGACCGCCTCCCGCGCCGCGCCCGGGGTGGCGGAGGGCGCCTGCCCCGGGCCGGGCGGGGGGGGTGGGGGCCAAGACGCCTCCCGCACCCCGGAGCGGAGGCTGTCGCCGGAGCCCGGGCGCGCTCCCGTCCCCGGCCTGGCGGGCGCGTCGCCGCCGCTCGGCTCCCCGGATGGCACGCCGCCCCACCTCGGACCGCTCACTGGCTGGGGGGGTGCCGCGGGCCGGCGCCGGCCGGCTCCGGACGACCCCTGGCCTCTCCTGTTCTTCAGCCGGCCTGGCTCAAAGCCAAGCCGGGGCCGCCCGCGCCGCCGGACCCCATCCTCGGACAGGCAGGGACACAGACACAGGTGCCCACGACAGACAGACAGACACACACACACACACACACACAGACGGAGGGACACGGGCACTCGGAGCTGGGCCACAAGGCCTGTGGGGGCGAGGCAGCCACCCCGCCGGAGGGGCGCAGGCCCTGGAGCTGCCTTAGGAGCCCTGGCAGCCGCGGGCCCTGCAGCCACGGTGTCAGGGATGCCGTTCTGCCCCCATTCCTGCCCATCAGCCGAACCGCCGCGGGACCGTGTGCCTGTGTTGCGTGCGCGGCGCCCACGCCCAGGCGCGGAGCGAGTCTCTCTTGTGTCTCTTGCTGTGTTGCGCGCGGCCCTTTTCGGCATGGGTGCCGGCCGCCCCCGCGTCGCTGTGGCCTTGGCTGTTGCGGGGCCGCGGAGCGCGCAGCCCGGTGCCAACGGGGCCTGAGGCCCCGGGCGGTCGGGCCATCTGGTGTCCCGGGCCCGCGGAGCGTGGACGTCGTGGCTGAGGGCCGAAGGGACGGTGGTCCGCGGGGGAGGCAGGGCATGTCCTTCGGAGAGAAGGTGCAGGCGGGCCCGGGCCGAAGGTGGGGGGGGTTGCGGGTGGCTGGGTGGCTTGGAGGCTGGGGGCGGTGCCAGGGAATTGCTAGGGGCTGGGGGCGGGCCTGGGGGCGGAGATTGGGGCGGGGCGAGGAGGGCCCGCAGGCGGGCCCGGCCCCGGCCCCGGCCCCGGCCCCGGCCCCCAAAGCCCCGCCCCGGCCCCCCGGAGGGGCTCGCAGGCCTGCGGAGACGGGATCCAGCCCCCGCCCGGCTCCCCCCAGCGACCGCCCCCTCCCCGCCCCGGCCCCGAGGTTCCTGCTGTCGCCCCGTCCCCTCCGTCGGCCGCCTTCGGGCCCCCGCGGCGCCCTGGGACGCGCGGCCGGCTAGGACGTGGGTGGGTGTGCTTGAAGGGCGGGCTGCGAGGGTGAAGGGCTTGAGAGGAAGAGGAGGTGGTGCATGTGTGTGGCCTCCTGCCCGTGCAGCCGGCGCCCTCGGTGCTCCGCGGCGCCCTGCGGTGCTTCCGGCGGGGCGGGGGCCATGCCACGGGTCGCCCGGAGGGGGGCGCCGCCGCCGCCGCCGCCGCCGCCGCCGCCGCCGCCGCGTTGGTCGAGGGGGCGTTGGCGGCCAAGGGACAGACAGGAAGGCAGGCAAAAGGCCGAGGAAAAAAAGCCTACAGCACCCGGTATTCCCAGGCGGTCTCCCATCCAAGTACTAACCAGGCCCGACCCTGCTTAGCTTCCGAGATCAGACGAGATCGGGCGCGTTCAGGGTGGTATGGCCGTAGACGTCCGCGGCTGCCGCTGGGCGCCCCAAGAGCCTGCTCTGCGCCTCTCCGGGCCAGGCGCCCGCCGCTCCTCAGCCCTCCGCCCGCCCGATCGCGCCAGCCCGCCTGCATGCTCGCCTGCCGGCCCGACTGATTGATTGACTGACCGCCTCCCGCGCCGCGCCCGGGGTGGCGGAGGGCGCCTGCCCCGGGCCGGGCGGGGAGGGTGGGGGCCAAGACGCCTCCCGCACCCCGGAGCGGAGGCTGTCGCCGGAGCCCGGGCGCGCTCCCGTCCCCGGCCTGGCGGGCGCGTCGCCGCCGCTCGGCTCCCCGGATGGCACGCCGCCCCACCTCGGACCGCTCACTGGCTGGGGGGGTGCCGCGGGCCGGCGCCGGCCGGCTCCGGACGACCCCTGGCCTCTCCTGTTCTTCAGCCGGCCTGGCTCAAAGCCAAGCCGGGGCCGCCCGCGCCGCCGGACCCCATCCTCGGACAGGCAGGGACACAGACACAGGTGCCCACGACAGACAGACAGACACACACACACACACACACACAGACGGAGGGACACGGGCACTCGGAGCTGGGCCACAAGGCCTGTGGGGGCGAGGCAGCCACCCCGCCGGAGGGGCGCAGGCCCTGGAGCTGCCTTAGGAGCCCTGGCAGCCGCGGGCCCTGCAGCCACGGTGTCAGGGATGCCGTTCTGCCCCCATTCCTGCCCATCAGCCGAACCGCCGCGGGACCGTGTGCCTGTGTTGCGTGCGCGGCGCCCACGCCCAGGCGCGGAGCGAGTCTCTCTTGTGTCTCTTGCTGTGTTGCGCGCGGCCCTTTTCGGCATGGGTGCCGGCCGCCCCCGCGTCGCTGTGGCCTTGGCTGTTGCGGGGCCGCGGAGCGCGCAGCCCGGTGCCAACGGGGCCTGAGGCCCCGGGCGGTCGGGCCATCTGGTGTCCCGGGCCCGCGGAGCGTGGACGTCGTGGCTGAGGGCCGAAGGGACGGTGGTCCGCGGGGGAGGCAGGGCATGTCCTTCGGAGAGAAGGTGCAGGCGGGCCCGGGCCGAAGGTGGGGGGGGTTGCGGGTGGCTGGGTGGCTTGGAGGCTGGGGGCGGTGCCAGGGAATTGCTAGGGGCTGGGGGCGGGCCTGGGGGCGGAGATTGGGGCGGGGCGAGGAGGGCCCGCAGGCGGGCCCGGCCCCGGCCCCGGCCCCGGCCCCGGCCCCCAAAGCCCCGCCCCGGCCCCCCGGAGGGGCTCGCAGGCCTGCGGAGACGGGATCCAGCCCCCGCCCGGCTCCCCCCAGCGACCGCCCCCTCCCCGCCCCGGCCCCGAGGTTCCTGCTGTCGCCCCGTCCCCTCCGTCGGCCGCCTTCGGGCCCCCGCGGCGCCCTGGGACGCGCGGCCGGCTAGGACGTGGGTGGGTGTGCTTGAAGGGCGGGCTGCGAGGGTGAAGGGCTTGAGAGGAAGAGGAGGTGGTGCATGTGTGTGGCCTCCTGCCCGTGCAGCCGGCGCCCTCGGTGCTCCGCGGCGCCCTGCGGTGCTTCCGGCGGGGCGGGGGCCATGCCACGGGTCGCCCGGAGGGGGGCGCCGCCGCCGCCGCCGCCGCCGCCGCCGCCGCCGCCGCGTTGGTCGAGGGGGCGTTGGCGGCCAAGGGACAGACAGGAAGGCAGGCAAAAGGCCGAGGAAAAAAAGCCTACAGCACCCGGTATTCCCAGGCGGTCTCCCATCCAAGTACTAACCAGGCCCGACCCTGCTTAGCTTCCGAGATCAGACGAGATCGGGCGCGTTCAGGGTGGTATGGCCGTAGACGTCCGCGGCTGCCGCTGGGCGCCCCAAGAGCCTGCTCTGCGCCTCTCCGGGCCAGGCGCCCGCCGCTCCTCAGCCCTCCGCCCGCCCGATCGCGCCAGCCCGCCTGCATGCTCGCCTGCCGGCCCGACTGATTGATTGACTGACCGCCTCCCGCGCCGCGCCCGGGGTGGCGGAGGGCGCCTGCCCCGGGCCGGGCGGGGGGGGTGGGGGCCAAGACGCCTCCCGCACCCCGGAGCGGAGGCTGTCGCCGGAGCCCGGGCGCGCTCCCGTCCCCGGCCTGGCGGGCGCGTCGCCGCCGCTCGGCTCCCCGGATGGCACGCCGCCCCACCTCGGACCGCTCACTGGCTGGGGGGGTGCCGCGGGCCGGCGCCGGCCGGCTCCGGACGACCCCTGGCCTCTCCTGTTCTTCAGCCGGCCTGGCTCAAAGCCAAGCCGGGGCCGCCCGCGCCGCCGGACCCCATCCTCGGACAGGCAGGGACACAGACACAGGTGCCCACGACAGACAGACAGACACACACACACACACACACACAGACGGAGGGACACGGGCACTCGGAGCTGGGCCACAAGGCCTGTGGGGGCGAGGCAGCCACCCCGCCGGAGGGGCGCAGGCCCTGGAGCTGCCTTAGGAGCCCTGGCAGCCGCGGGCCCTGCAGCCACGGTGTCAGGGATGCCGTTCTGCCCCCATTCCTGCCCATCAGCCGAACCGCCGCGGGACCGTGTGCCTGTGTTGCGTGCGCGGCGCCCACGCCCAGGCGCGGAGCGAGTCTCTCTTGTGTCTCTTGCTGTGTTGCGCGCGGCCCTTTTCGGCATGGGTGCCGGCCGCCCCCGCGTCGCTGTGGCCTTGGCTGTTGCGGGGCCGCGGAGCGCGCAGCCCGGTGCCAACGGGGCCTGAGGCCCCGGGCGGTCGGGCCATCTGGTGTCCTGGGCCCGCGGAGCGTGGACGTCGTGGCTGAGGGCCGAAGGGACGGTGGTCCGCGGGGGAGGCAGGGCATGTCCTTCGGAGAGAAGGTGCAGGCGGGCCCGGGCCGAAGGTGGGGGGGGTTGCGGGTGGCTGGGTGGCTTGGAGGCTGGGGGCGGTGCCAGGGAATTGCTAGGGGCTGGGGGCGGGCCTGGGGGCGGAGATTGGGGCGGGGCGAGGAGGGCCCGCAGGCGGGCCCGGCCCCGGCCCCGGCCCCGGCCCCCAAAGCCCCGCCCCGGCCCCGGCCCCCAAAGCCCCGCCCCGGCCCCCCGGAGGGGCTCGCAGGCCTGCGGAGACGGGATCCAGCCCCCGCCCGGCTCCCCCCAGCGACCGCCCCCTCCCCGCCCCGGCCCCGAGGTTCCTGCTGTCGCCCCGTCCCCTCCGTCGGCCGCCTTCGGGCCCCCGCGGCGCCCTGGGACGCGCGGCCGGCTAGGACGTGGGTGGGTGTGCTTGAAGGGCGGGCTGCGAGGGTGAAGGGCTTGAGAGGAAGAGGAGGTGGTGCATGTGTGTGGCCTCCTGCCCGTGCAGCCGGCGCCCTCGGTGCTCCGCGGCGCCCTGCGGTGCTTCCGGCGGGGCGGGGGCCATGCCACGGGTCGCCCGGAGGGGGGCGCCGCCGCCGCCGCCGCCGCCGCCGCCGCCGCCGCCGCCGCCGCCGCGTTGGTCGAGGGGGCGTTGGCGGCCAAGGGACAGACAGGACGGCAGGCAAAAGGCCGAGGAAAAAAAGCCTACAGCACCCGTTATTCCCAGGCGGTCTCCCATCCAAGTACTAACCAGGCCCGACCCTGCTTAGCTTCCGAGATCAGACGAGATCGGGCGCGTTCAGGGTGGTATGGCCGTAGACGTCCGCGGCTGCCGCTGGGCGCCCCAAGAGCCTGCTCTGCGCCTCTCCGGGCCAGGCGCCCGCCGCTCCTCAGCCCTCCGCCCGCCCGATCGCGCCAGCCCGCCTGCATGCTCGCCTGCCGGCCCGACTGATTGATTGACTGACCGCCTCCCGCGCCGCGCCCGGGGTGGCGGAGGGCGCCTGCCCCGGGCCGGGCGGGGGGGGTGGGGGCCAAGACGCCTCCCGCACCCCGGAGCGGAGGCTGTCGCCGGAGCCCGGGCGCGCTCCCGTCCCCGGCCTGGCGGGCGCGTCGCCGCCGCTCGGCTCCCCGGATGGCACGCCGCCCCACCTCGGACCGCTCACTGGCTGGGGGGGTGCCGCGGGCCGGCGCCGGCCGGCTCCGGACGACCCCTGGCCTCTCCTGTTCTTCAGCCGGCCTGGCTCAAAGCCAAGCCGGGGCCGCCCGCGCCGCCGGACCCCATCCTCGGACAGGCAGGGACACAGACACAGGTGCCCACGACAGACAGACAGACACACACACACACACACACACAGACGGAGGGACACGGGCACTCGGAGCTGGGCCACAAGGCCTGTGGGGGCGAGGCAGCCACCCCGCCGGAGGGGCGCAGGCCCTGGAGCTGCCTTAGGAGCCCTGGCAGCCGCGGGCCCTGCAGCCACGGTGTCAGGGATGCCGTTCTGCCCCCATTCCTGCCCATCAGCCGAACCGCCGCGGGACCGTGTGCCTGTGTTGCGTGCGCGGCGCCCACGCCCAGGCGCGGAGCGAGTCTCTCTTGTGTCTCTTGCTGTGTTGCGCGCGGCCCTTTTCGGCATGGGTGCCGGCCGCCCCCGCGTCGCTGTGGCCTTGGCTGTTGCGGGGCCGCGGAGCGCGCAGCCCGGTGCCAACGGGGCCTGAGGCCCCGGGCGGTCGGGCCATCTGGTGTCCCGGGCCCGCGGAGCGTGGACGTCGTGGCTGAGGGCCGAAGGGACGGTGGTCCGCGGGGGAGGCAGGGCATGTCCTTCGGAGAGAAGGTGCAGGCGGGCCCGGGCCGAAGGTGGGGGGGGTTGCGGGTGGCTGGGTGGCTTGGAGGCTGGGGGCGGTGCCAGGGAATTGCTAGGGGCTGGGGGCGGGCCTGGGGGCGGAGATTGGGGCGGGGCGAGGAGGGCCCGCAGGCGGGCCCGGCCCCGGCCCCGGCCCCGGCCCCGGCCCCCAAAGCCCCGCCCCGGCCCCCCGGAGGGGCTCGCAGGCCTGCGGAGACGGGATCCAGCCCCCGCCCGGCTCCCCCCAGCGACCGCCCCCTCCCCGCCCCGGCCCCGAGGTTCCTGCTGTCGCCCCGTCCCCTCCGTCGGCCGCCTTCGGGCCCCCGCGGCGCCCTGGGACGCGCGGCCGGCTAGGACGTGGGTGGGTGTGCTTGAAGGGCGGGCTGCGAGGGTGAAGGGCTTGAGAGGAAGAGGAGGTGGTGCATGTGTGTGGCCTCCTGCCCGTGCAGCCGGCGCCCTCGGTGCTCCGCGGCGCCCTGCGGTGCTTCCGGCGGGGCGGGGGCCATGCCACGGGTCGCCCGGAGGGGGGCGCCGCCGCCGCCGCCGCCGCCGCCGCCGCCGCCGCCGCCGCCGCGTTGGTCGAGGGGGCGTTGGCGGCCAAGGGACAGACAGGAAGGCAGGCAAAAGGCCGAGGAAAAAAAGCCTACAGCACCCGGTATTCCCAGGCGGTCTCCCATCCAAGTACTAACCAGGCCCGACCCTGCTTAGCTTCCGAGATCAGACGAGATCGGGCGCGTTCAGGGTGGTATGGCCGTAGACGTCCGCGGCTGCCGCTGGGCGCCCCAAGAGCCTGCTCTGCGCCTCTCCGGGCCAGGCGCCCGCCGCTCCTCAGCCCTCCGCCCGCCCGATCGCGCCAGCCCGCCTGCATGCTCGCCTGCCGGCCCGACTGATTGATTGACTGACCGCCTCCCGCGCCGCGCCCGGGGTGGCGGAGGGCGCCTGCCCCGGGCCGGGCGGGGGGCGTGGGGGCCAAGACGCCTCCCGCACCCCGGAGCGGAGGCTGTCGCCGGAGCCCGGGCGCGCTCCCGTCCCCGGCCTGGCGGGCGCGTCGCCGCCGCTCGGCTCCCCGGATGGCACGCCGCCCCACCTCGGACCGCTCACTGGCTGGGGGGGTGCCGCGGGCCGGCGCCGGCCGGCTCCGGACGACCCCTGGCCTCTCCTGTTCTTCAGCCGGCCTGGCTCAAAGCCAAGCCGGGGCCGCCCGCGCCGCCGGACCCCATCCTCGGACAGGCAGGGACACAGACACAGGTGCCCACGACAGACAGACAGACACACACACACACACACACACAGACGGAGGGACACGGGCACTCGGAGCTGGGCCACAAGGCCTGTGGGGGCGAGGCAGCCACCCCGCCGGAGGGGCGCAGGCCCTGGAGCTGCCTTAGGAGCCCTGGCAGCCGCGGGCCCTGCAGCCACGGTGTCAGGGATGCCGTTCTGCCCCCATTCCTGCCCATCAGCCGAACCGCCGCGGGACCGTGTGCCTGTGTTGCGTGCGCGGCGCCCACGCCCAGGCGCGGAGCGAGTCTCTCTTGTGTCTCTTGCTGTGTTGCGCGCGGCCCTTTTCGGCATGGGTGCCGGCCGCCCCCGCGTCGCTGTGGCCTTGGCTGTTGCGGGGCCGCGGAGCGCGCAGCCCGGTGCCAACGGGGCCTGAGGCCCCGGGCGGTCGGGCCATCTGGTGTCCCGGGCCCGCGGAGCGTGGACGTCGTGGCTGAGGGCCGAAGGGACGGTGGTCCGCGGGGGAGGCAGGGCATGTCCTTCGGAGAGAAGGTGCAGGCGGGCCCGGGCCGAAGGTGGGGGGGGTTGCGGGTGGCTGGGTGGCTTGGAGGCTGGGGGCGGTGCCAGGGAATTGCTAGGGGCTGGGGGCGGGCCTGGGGGCGGAGATTGGGGCGGGGCGAGGAGGGCCCGCAGGCGGGCCCGGCCCCGGCCCCGGCCCCGGCCCCGGCCCCCAAAGCCCCGCCCCGGCCCCCCGGAGGGGCTCGCAGGCCTGCGGAGACGGGATCCAGCCCCCGCCCGGCTCCCCCCAGCGACCGCCCCCTCCCCGCCCCGGCCCCGAGGTTCCTGCTGTCGCCCCGTCCCCTCCGTCGGCCGCCTTCGGGCCCCCGCGGCGCCCTGGGACGCGCGGCCGGCTAGGACGTGGGTGGGTGTGCTTGAAGGGCGGGCTGCGAGGGTGAAGGGCTTGAGAGGAAGAGGAGGTGGTGCATGTGTGTGGCCTCCTGCCCGTGCAGCCGGCGCCCTCGGTGCTCCGCGGCGCCCTGCGGTGCTTCCGGCGGGGCGGGGGCCATGCCACGGGTCGCCCGGAGGGGGGCGCCGCCGCCGCCGCCGCCGCCGCCGCCGCCGCCGCCGCGTTGGTCGAGGGGGCGTTGGCGGCCAAGGGACAGACAGGAAGGCAGGCAAAAGGCCGAGGAAAAAAAGCCTACAGCACCCGGTATTCCCAGGCGGTCTCCCATCCAAGTACTAACCAGGCCCGACCCTGCTTAGCTTCCGAGATCAGACGAGATCGGGCGCGTTCAGGGTGGTATGGCCGTAGACGTCCGCGGCTGCCGCTGGGCGCCCCAAGAGCCTGCTCTGCGCCTCTCCGGGCCAGGCGCCCGCCGCTCCTCAGCCCTCCGCCCGCCCGATCGCGCCAGCCCGCCTGCATGCTCGCCTGCCGGCCCGACTGATTGATTGACTGACCGCCTCCCGCGCCGCGCCCGGGGTGGCGGAGGGCGCCTGCCCCGGGCCGGGCGGGGGGGGTGGGGGCCAAGACGCCTCCCGCACCCCGGAGCGGAGGCTGTCGCCGGAGCCCGGGCGCGCTCCCGTCCCCGGCCTGGCGGGCGCGTCGCCGCCGCTCGGCTCCCCGGATGGCACGCCGCCCCACCTCGGACCGCTCACTGGCTGGGGGGGTGCCGCGGGCCGGCGCCGGCCGGCTCCGGACGACCCCTGGCCTCTCCTGTTCTTCAGCCGGCCTGGCTCAAAGCCAAGCCGGGGCCGCCCGCGCCGCCGGACCCCATCCTCGGACAGGCAGGGACACAGACACAGGTGCCCACGACAGACAGACAGACACACACACACACACACACACAGACGGAGGGACACGGGCACTCGGAGCTGGGCCACAAGGCCTGTGGGGGCGAGGCAGCCACCCCGCCGGAGGGGCGCAGGCCCTGGAGCTGCCTTAGGAGCCCTGGCAGCCGCGGGCCCTGCAGCCACGGTGTCAGGGATGCCGTTCTGCCCCCATTCCTGCCCATCAGCCGAACCGCCGCGGGACCGTGTGCCTGTGTTGCGTGCGCGGCGCCCACGCCCAGGCGCGGAGCGAGTCTCTCTTGTGTCTCTTGCTGTGTTGCGCGCGGCCCTTTTCGGCATGGGTGCCGGCCGCCCCCGCGTCGCTGTGGCCTTGGCTGTTGCGGGGCCGCGGAGCGCGCAGCCCGGTGCCAACGGGGCCTGAGGCCCCGGGCGGTCGGGCCATCTGGTGTCCTGGGCCCGCGGAGCGTGGACGTCGTGGCTGAGGGCCGAAGGGACGGTGGTCCGCGGGGGAGGCAGGGCATGTCCTTCGGAGAGAAGGTGCAGGCGGGCCCGGGCCGAAGGTGGGGGGGGTTGCGGGTGGCTGGGTGGCTTGGAGGCTGGGGGCGGTGCCAGGGAATTGCTAGGGGCTGGGGGCGGGCCTGGGGGCGGAGATTGGGGCGGGGCGAGGAGGGCCCGCAGGCGGGCCCGGCCCCGGCCCCGGCCCCGGCCCCCAAAGCCCCGCCCCGGCCCCGGCCCCCAAAGCCCCGCCCCGGCCCCCCGGAGGGGCTCGCAGGCCTGCGGAGACGGGATCCAGCCCCCGCCCGGCTCCCCCCAGCGACCGCCCCCTCCCCGCCCCGGCCCCGAGGTTCCTGCTGTCGCCCCGTCCCCTCCGTCGGCCGCCTTCGGGCCCCCGCGGCGCCCTGGGACGCGCGGCCGGCTAGGACGTGGGTGGGTGTGCTTGAAGGGCGGGCTGCGAGGGTGAAGGGCTTGAGAGGAAGAGGAGGTGGTGCATGTGTGTGGCCTCCTGCCCGTGCAGCCGGCGCCCTCGGTGCTCCGCGGCGCCCTGCGGTGCTTCCGGCGGGGCGGGGGCCATGCCACGGGTCGCCCGGAGGGGGGCGCCGCCGCCGCCGCCGCCGCCGCCGCCGCCGCCGCCGCCGCCGCGTTGGTCGAGGGGGCGTTGGCGGCCAAGGGACAGACAGGACGGCAGGCAAAAGGCCGAGGAAAAAAAGCCTACAGCACCCGTTATTCCCAGGCGGTCTCCCATCCAAGTACTAACCAGGCCCGACCCTGCTTAGCTTCCGAGATCAGACGAGATCGGGCGCGTTCAGGGTGGTATGGCCGTAGACGTCCGCGGCTGCCGCTGGGCGCCCCAAGAGCCTGCTCTGCGCCTCTCCGGGCCAGGCGCCCGCCGCTCCTCAGCCCTCCGCCCGCCCGATCGCGCCAGCCCGCCTGCATGCTCGCCTGCCGGCCCGACTGATTGATTGACTGACCGCCTCCCGCGCCGCGCCCGGGGTGGCGGAGGGCGCCTGCCCCGGGCCGGGCGGGGGGGGTGGGGGCCAAGACGCCTCCCGCACCCCGGAGCGGAGGCTGTCGCCGGAGCCCGGGCGCGCTCCCGTCCCCGGCCTGGCGGGCGCGTCGCCGCCGCTCGGCTCCCCGGATGGCACGCCGCCCCACCTCGGACCGCTCACTGGCTGGGGGGGTGCCGCGGGCCGGCGCCGGCCGGCTCCGGACGACCCCTGGCCTCTCCTGTTCTTCAGCCGGCCTGGCTCAAAGCCAAGCCGGGGCCGCCCGCGCCGCCGGACCCCATCCTCGGACAGGCAGGGACACAGACACAGGTGCCCACGACAGACAGACAGACACACACACACACACACACACAGACGGAGGGACACGGGCACTCGGAGCTGGGCCACAAGGCCTGTGGGGGCGAGGCAGCCACCCCGCCGGAGGGGCGCAGGCCCTGGAGCTGCCTTAGGAGCCCTGGCAGCCGCGGGCCCTGCAGCCACGGTGTCAGGGATGCCGTTCTGCCCCCATTCCTGCCCATCAGCCGAACCGCCGCGGGACCGTGTGCCTGTGTTGCGTGCGCGGCGCCCACGCCCAGGCGCGGAGCGAGTCTCTCTTGTGTCTCTTGCTGTGTTGCGCGCGGCCCTTTTCGGCATGGGTGCCGGCCGCCCCCGCGTCGCTGTGGCCTTGGCTGTTGCGGGGCCGCGGAGCGCGCAGCCCGGTGCCAACGGGGCCTGAGGCCCCGGGCGGTCGGGCCATCTGGTGTCCCGGGCCCGCGGAGCGTGGACGTCGTGGCTGAGGGCCGAAGGGACGGTGGTCCGCGGGGGAGGCAGGGCATGTCCTTCGGAGAGAAGGTGCAGGCGGGCCCGGGCCGAAGGTGGGGGGGGTTGCGGGTGGCTGGGTGGCTTGGAGGCTGGGGGCGGTGCCAGGGAATTGCTAGGGGCTGGGGGCGGGCCTGGGGGCGGAGATTGGGGCGGGGCGAGGAGGGCCCGCAGGCGGGCCCGGCCCCGGCCCCGGCCCCGGCCCCGGCCCCCAAAGCCCCGCCCCGGCCCCCCGGAGGGGCTCGCAGGCCTGCGGAGACGGGATCCAGCCCCCGCCCGGCTCCCCCCAGCGACCGCCCCCTCCCCGCCCCGGCCCCGAGGTTCCTGCTGTCGCCCCGTCCCCTCCGTCGGCCGCCTTCGGGCCCCCGCGGCGCCCTGGGACGCGCGGCCGGCTAGGACGTGGGTGGGTGTGCTTGAAGGGCGGGCTGCGAGGGTGAAGGGCTTGAGAGGAAGAGGAGGTGGTGCATGTGTGTGGCCTCCTGCCCGTGCAGCCGGCGCCCTCGGTGCTCCGCGGCGCCCTGCGGTGCTTCCGGCGGGGCGGGGGCCATGCCACGGGTCGCCCGGAGGGGGGCGCCGCCGCCGCCGCCGCCGCCGCCGCCGCCGCCGCCGCCGCGTTGGTCGAGGGGGCGTTGGCGGCCAAGGGACAGACAGGAAGGCAGGCAAAAGGCCGAGGAAAAAAAGCCTACAGCACCCGGTATTCCCAGGCGGTCTCCCATCCAAGTACTAACCAGGCCCGACCCTGCTTAGCTTCCGAGATCAGACGAGATCGGGCGCGTTCAGGGTGGTATGGCCGTAGACGTCCGCGGCTGCCGCTGGGCGCCCCAAGAGCCTGCTCTGCGCCTCTCCGGGCCAGGCGCCCGCCGCTCCTCAGCCCTCCGCCCGCCCGATCGCGCCAGCCCGCCTGCATGCTCGCCTGCCGGCCCGACTGATTGATTGACTGACCGCCTCCCGCGCCGCGCCCGGGGTGGCGGAGGGCGCCTGCCCCGGGCCGGGCGGGGGGGGTGGGGGCCAAGACGCCTCCCGCACCCCGGAGCGGAGGCTGTCGCCGGAGCCCGGGCGCGCTCCCGTCCCCGGCCTGGCGGGCGCGTCGCCGCCGCTCGGCTCCCCGGATGGCACGCCGCCCCACCTCGGACCGCTCACTGGCTGGGGGGGTGCCGCGGGCCGGCGCCGGCCGGCTCCGGACGACCCCTGGCCTCTCCTGTTCTTCAGCCGGCCTGGCTCAAAGCCAAGCCGGGGCCGCCCGCGCCGCCGGACCCCATCCTCGGACAGGCAGGGACACAGACACAGGTGCCCACGACAGACAGACAGACACACACACACACACACACACAGACGGAGGGACACGGGCACTCGGAGCTGGGCCACAAGGCCTGTGGGGGCGAGGCAGCCACCCCGCCGGAGGGGCGCAGGCCCTGGAGCTGCCTTAGGAGCCCTGGCAGCCGCGGGCCCTGCAGCCACGGTGTCAGGGATGCCGTTCTGCCCCCATTCCTGCCCATCAGCCGAACCGCCGCGGGACCGTGTGCCTGTGTTGCGTGCGCGGCGCCCACGCCCAGGCGCGGAGCGAGTCTCTCTTGTGTCTCTTGCTGTGTTGCGCGCGGCCCTTTTCGGCATGGGTGCCGGCCGCCCCCGCGTCGCTGTGGCCTTGGCTGTTGCGGGGCCGCGGAGCGCGCAGCCCGGTGCCAACGGGGCCTGAGGCCCCGGGCGGTCGGGCCATCTGGTGTCCCGGGCCCGCGGAGCGTGGACGTCGTGGCTGAGGGCCGAAGGGACGGTGGTCCGCGGGGGAGGCAGGGCATGTCCTTCGGAGAGAAGGTGCAGGCGGGCCCGGGCCGAAGGTGGGGGGGGTTGCGGGTGGCTGGGTGGCTTGGAGGCTGGGGGCGGTGCCAGGGAATTGCTAGGGGCTGGGGGCGGGCCTGGGGGCGGAGATTGGGGCGGGGCGAGGAGGGCCCGCAGGCGGGCCCGGCCCCGGCCCCGGCCCCGGCCCCGGCCCCCAAAGCCCCGCCCCGGCCCCCCGGAGGGGCTCGCAGGCCTGCGGAGACGGGATCCAGCCCCCGCCCGGCTCCCCCCAGCGACCGCCCCCTCCCCGCCCCGGCCCCGAGGTTCCTGCTGTCGCCCCGTCCCCTCCGTCGGCCGCCTTCGGGCCCCCGCGGCGCCCTGGGACGCGCGGCCGGCTAGGACGTGGGTGGGTGTGCTTGAAGGGCGGGCTGCGAGGGTGAAGGGCTTGAGAGGAAGAGGAGGTGGTGCATGTGTGTGGCCTCCTGCCCGTGCAGCCGGCGCCCTCGGTGCTCCGCGGCGCCCTGCGGTGCTTCCGGCGGGGCGGGGGCCATGCCACGGGTCGCCCGGAGGGGGGCGCCGCCGCCGCCGCCGCCGCCGCCGCCGCCGCCGCCGCCGCGTTGGTCGAGGGGGCGTTGGCGGCCAAGGGACAGACAGGAAGGCAGGCAAAAGGCCGAGGAAAAAAAGCCTACAGCACCCGGTATTCCCAGGCGGTCTCCCATCCAAGTACTAACCAGGCCCGACCCTGCTTAGCTTCCGAGATCAGACGAGATCGGGCGCGTTCAGGGTGGTATGGCCGTAGACGTCCGCGGCTGCCGCTGGGCGCCCCAAGAGCCTGCTCTGCGCCTCTCCGGGCCAGGCGCCCGCCGCTCCTCAGCCCTCCGCCCGCCCGATCGCGCCAGCCCGCCTGCATGCTCGCCTGCCGGCCCGACTGATTGATTGACTGACCGCCTCCCGCGCCGCGCCCGGGGTGGCGGAGGGCGCCTGCCCCGGGCCGGGCGGGGGGGGTGGGGGCCAAGACGCCTCCCGCACCCCGGAGCGGAGGCTGTCGCCGGAGCCCGGGCGCGCTCCCGTCCCCGGCCTGGCGGGCGCGTCGCCGCCGCTCGGCTCCCCGGATGGCACGCCGCCCCACCTCGGACCGCTCACTGGCTGGGGGGGTGCCGCGGGCCGGCGCCGGCCGGCTCCGGACGACCCCTGGCCTCTCCTGTTCTTCAGCCGGCCTGGCTCAAAGCCAAGCCGGGGCCGCCCGCGCCGCCGGACCCCATCCTCGGACAGGCAGGGACACAGACACAGGTGCCCACGACAGACAGACAGACACACACACACACACACACACAGACGGAGGGACACGGGCACTCGGAGCTGGGCCACAAGGCCTGTGGGGGCGAGGCAGCCACCCCGCCGGAGGGGCGCAGGCCCTGGAGCTGCCTTAGGAGCCCTGGCAGCCGCGGGCCCTGCAGCCACGGTGTCAGGGATGCCGTTCTGCCCCCATTCCTGCCCATCAGCCGAACCGCCGCGGGACCGTGTGCCTGTGTTGCGTGCGCGGCGCCCACGCCCAGGCGCGGAGCGAGTCTCTCTTGTGTCTCTTGCTGTGTTGCGCGCGGCCCTTTTCGGCATGGGTGCCGGCCGCCCCCGCGTCGCTGTGGCCTTGGCTGTTGCGGGGCCGCGGAGCGCGCAGCCCGGTGCCAACGGGGCCTGAGGCCCCGGGCGGTCGGGCCATCTGGTGTCCCGGGCCCGCGGAGCGTGGACGTCGTGGCTGAGGGCCGAAGGGACGGTGGTCCGCGGGGGAGGCAGGGCATGTCCTTCGGAGAGAAGGTGCAGGCGGGCCCGGGCCGAAGGTGGGGGGGGTTGCGGGTGGCTGGGTGGCTTGGAGGCTGGGGGCGGTGCCAGGGAATTGCTAGGGGCTGGGGGCGGGCCTGGGGGCGGAGATTGGGGCGGGGCGAGGAGGGCCCGCAGGCGGGCCCGGCCCCGGCCCCGGCCCCGGCCCCGGCCCCCAAAGCCCCGCCCCGGCCCCCCGGAGGGGCTCGCAGGCCTGCGGAGACGGGATCCAGCCCCCGCCCGGCTCCCCCCAGCGACCGCCCCCTCCCCGCCCCGGCCCCGAGGTTCCTGCTGTCGCCCCGTCCCCTCCGTCGGCCGCCTTCGGGCCCCCGCGGCGCCCTGGGACGCGCGGCCGGCTAGGACGTGGGTGGGTGTGCTTGAAGGGCGGGCTGCGAGGGTGAAGGGCTTGAGAGGAAGAGGAGGTGGTGCATGTGTGTGGCCTCCTGCCCGTGCAGCCGGCGCCCTCGGTGCTCCGCGGCGCCCTGCGGTGCTTCCGGCGGGGCGGGGGCCATGCCACGGGTCGCCCGGAGGGGGGCGCCGCCGCCGCCGCCGCCGCCGCCGCCGCCGCCGCCGCCGCGTTGGTCGAGGGGGCGTTGGCGGCCAAGGGACAGACAGGAAGGCAGGCAAAAGGCCGAGGAAAAAAAGCCTACAGCACCCGGTATTCCCAGGCGGTCTCCCATCCAAGTACTAACCAGGCCCGACCCTGCTTAGCTTCCGAGATCAGACGAGATCGGGCGCGTTCAGGGTGGTATGGCCGTAGACGTCCGCGGCTGCCGCTGGGCGCCCCAAGAGCCTGCTCTGCGCCTCTCCGGGCCAGGCGCCCGCCGCTCCTCAGCCCTCCGCCCGCCCGATCGCGCCAGCCCGCCTGCATGCTCGCCTGCCGGCCCGACTGATTGATTGACTGACCGCCTCCCGCGCCGCGCCCGGGGTGGCGGAGGGCGCCTGCCCCGGGCCGGGCGGGGGGGGTGGGGGCCAAGACGCCTCCCGCACCCCGGAGCGGAGGCTGTCGCCGGAGCCCGGGCGCGCTCCCGTCCCCGGCCTGGCGGGCGCGTCGCCGCCGCTCGGCTCCCCGGATGGCACGCCGCCCCACCTCGGACCGCTCACTGGCTGGGGGGGTGCCGCGGGCCGGCGCCGGCCGGCTCCGGACGACCCCTGGCCTCTCCTGTTCTTCAGCCGGCCTGGCTCAAAGCCAAGCCGGGGCCGCCCGCGCCGCCGGACCCCATCCTCGGACAGGCAGGGACACAGACACAGGTGCCCACGACAGACAGACAGACACACACACACACACACACACAGACGGAGGGACACGGGCACTCGGAGCTGGGCCACAAGGCCTGTGGGGGCGAGGCAGCCACCCCGCCGGAGGGGCGCAGGCCCTGGAGCTGCCTTAGGAGCCCTGGCAGCCGCGGGCCCTGCAGCCACGGTGTCAGGGATGCCGTTCTGCCCCCATTCCTGCCCATCAGCCGAACCGCCGCGGGACCGTGTGCCTGTGTTGCGTGCGCGGCGCCCACGCCCAGGCGCGGAGCGAGTCTCTCTTGTGTCTCTTGCTGTGTTGCGCGCGGCCCTTTTCGGCATGGGTGCCGGCCGCCCCCGCGTCGCTGTGGCCTTGGCTGTTGCGGGGCCGCGGAGCGCGCAGCCCGGTGCCAACGGGGCCTGAGGCCCCGGGCGGTCGGGCCATCTGGTGTCCCGGGCCCGCGGAGCGTGGACGTCGTGGCTGAGGGCCGAAGGGACGGTGGTCCGCGGGGGAGGCAGGGCATGTCCTTCGGAGAGAAGGTGCAGGCGGGCCCGGGCCGAAGGTGGGGGGGGTTGCGGGTGGCTGGGTGGCTTGGAGGCTGGGGGCGGTGCCAGGGAATTGCTAGGGGCTGGGGGCGGGCCTGGGGGCGGAGATTGGGGCGGGGCGAGGAGGGCCCGCAGGCGGGCCCGGCCCCGGCCCCGGCCCCGGCCCCGGCCCCCAAAGCCCCGCCCCGGCCCCCCGGAGGGGCTCGCAGGCCTGCGGAGACGGGATCCAGCCCCCGCCCGGCTCCCCCCAGCGACCGCCCCCTCCCCGCCCCGGCCCCGAGGTTCCTGCTGTCGCCCCGTCCCCTCCGTCGGCCGCCTTCGGGCCCCCGCGGCGCCCTGGGACGCGCGGCCGGCTAGGACGTGGGTGGGTGTGCTTGAAGGGCGGGCTGCGAGGGTGAAGGGCTTGAGAGGAAGAGGAGGTGGTGCATGTGTGTGGCCTCCTGCCCGTGCAGCCGGCGCCCTCGGTGCTCCGCGGCGCCCTGCGGTGCTTCCGGCGGGGCGGGGGCCATGCCACGGGTCGCCCGGAGGGGGGCGCCGCCGCCGCCGCCGCCGCCGCCGCCGCCGCCGCCGCCGCGTTGGTCGAGGGGGCGTTGGCGGCCAAGGGACAGACAGGAAGGCAGGCAAAAGGCCGAGGAAAAAAAGCCTACAGCACCCGGTATTCCCAGGCGGTCTCCCATCCAAGTACTAACCAGGCCCGACCCTGCTTAGCTTCCGAGATCAGACGAGATCGGGCGCGTTCAGGGTGGTATGGCCGTAGACGTCCGCGGCTGCCGCTGGGCGCCCCAAGAGCCTGCTCTGCGCCTCTCCGGGCCAGGCGCCCGCCGCTCCTCAGCCCTCCGCCCGCCCGATCGCGCCAGCCCGCCTGCATGCTCGCCTGCCGGCCCGACTGATTGATTGACTGACCGCCTCCCGCGCCGCGCCCGGGGTGGCGGAGGGCGCCTGCCCCGGGCCGGGCGGGGGGGGTGGGGGCCAAGACGCCTCCCGCACCCCGGAGCGGAGGCTGTCGCCGGAGCCCGGGCGCGCTCCCGTCCCCGGCCTGGCGGGCGCGTCGCCGCCGCTCGGCTCCCCGGATGGCACGCCGCCCCACCTCGGACCGCTCACTGGCTGGGGGGGTGCCGCGGGCCGGCGCCGGCCGGCTCCGGACGACCCCTGGCCTCTCCTGTTCTTCAGCCGGCCTGGCTCAAAGCCAAGCCGGGGCCGCCCGCGCCGCCGGACCCCATCCTCGGACAGGCAGGGACACAGACACAGGTGCCCACGACAGACAGACAGACACACACACACACACACACACAGACGGAGGGACACGGGCACTCGGAGCTGGGCCACAAGGCCTGTGGGGGCGAGGCAGCCACCCCGCCGGAGGGGCGCAGGCCCTGGAGCTGCCTTAGGAGCCCTGGCAGCCGCGGGCCCTGCAGCCACGGTGTCAGGGATGCCGTTCTGCCCCCATTCCTGCCCATCAGCCGAACCGCCGCGGGACCGTGTGCCTGTGTTGCGTGCGCGGCGCCCACGCCCAGGCGCGGAGCGAGTCTCTCTTGTGTCTCTTGCTGTGTTGCGCGCGGCCCTTTTCGGCATGGGTGCCGGCCGCCCCCGCGTCGCTGTGGCCTTGGCTGTTGCGGGGCCGCGGAGCGCGCAGCCCGGTGCCAACGGGGCCTGAGGCCCCGGGCGGTCGGGCCATCTGGTGTCCCGGGCCCGCGGAGCGTGGACGTCGTGGCTGAGGGCCGAAGGGACGGTGGTCCGCGGGGGAGGCAGGGCATGTCCTTCGGAGAGAAGGTGCAGGCGGGCCCGGGCCGAAGGTGGGGGGGGTTGCGGGTGGCTGGGTGGCTTGGAGGCTGGGGGCGGTGCCAGGGAATTGCTAGGGGCTGGGGGCGGGCCTGGGGGCGGAGATTGGGGCGGGGCGAGGAGGGCCCGCAGGCGGGCCCGGCCCCGGCCCCGGCCCCGGCCCCGGCCCCCAAAGCCCCGCCCCGGCCCCCCGGAGGGGCTCGCAGGCCTGCGGAGACGGGATCCAGCCCCCGCCCGGCTCCCCCCAGCGACCGCCCCCTCCCCGCCCCGGCCCCGAGGTTCCTGCTGTCGCCCCGTCCCCTCCGTCGGCCGCCTTCGGGCCCCCGCGGCGCCCTGGGACGCGCGGCCGGCTAGGACGTGGGTGGGTGTGCTTGAAGGGCGGGCTGCGAGGGTGAAGGGCTTGAGAGGAAGAGGAGGTGGTGCATGTGTGTGGCCTCCTGCCCGTGCAGCCAGCGCCCTCGGTGCTCCGCGGCGCCCTGCGGTGCTTCCGGCGGGGCGGGGGCCATGCCACGGGTCGCCCGGAGGGGGGCGCCGCCGCCGCCGCCGCCGCCGCCGCCGCGTTGGTCGAGGGGGCGTTGGCGGCCAAGGGACAGACAGGAAGGCAGGCAAAAGGCCGAGGAAAAAAAGCCTACAGCACCCGGTATTCCCAGGCGGTCTCCCATCCAAGTACTAACCAGGCCCGACCCTGCTTAGCTTCCGAGATCAGACGAGATCGGGCGCGTTCAGGGTGGTATGGCCGTAGACGTCCGCGGCTGCCGCTGGGCGCCCCAAGAGCCTGCTCTGCGCCTCTCCGGGCCAGGCGCCCGCCGCTCCTCAGCCCTCCGCCCGCCCGATCGCGCCAGCCCGCCTGCATGCTCGCCTGCCGGCCCGACTGATTGATTGACTGACCGCCTCCCGCGCCGCGCCCGGGGTGGCGGAGGGCGCCTGCCCCGGGCCGGGCGGGGGGGGTGGGGGCCAAGACGCCTCCCGCACCCCGGAGCGGAGGCTGTCGCCGGAGCCCGGGCGCGCTCCCGTCCCCGGCCTGGCGGGCGCGTCGCCGCCGCTCGGCTCCCCGGATGGCACGCCGCCCCACCTCGGACCGCTCACTGGCTGGGGGGGTGCCGCGGGCCGGCGCCGGCCGGCTCCGGACGACCCCTGGCCTCTCCTGTTCTTCAGCCGGCCTGGCTCAAAGCCAAGCCGGGGCCGCCCGCGCCGCCGGACCCCATCCTCGGACAGGCAGGGACACAGACACAGGTGCCCACGACAGACAGACAGACACACACACACACACACAGACGGAGGGACACGGGCACTCGGAGCTGGGCCACAAGGCCTGTGGGGGCGAGGCAGCCACCCCGCCGGAGGGGCGCAGGCCCTGGAGCTGCCTTAGGAGCCCTGGCAGCCGCGGGCCCTGCAGCCACGGTGTCAGGGATGCCGTTCTGCCCCCATTCCTGCCCATCAGCCGAACCGCCGCGGGACCGTGTGCCTGTGTTGCGTGCGCGGCGCCCACGCCCAGGCGCGGAG
Organism: Vulpes vulpes; assembly: GCF_048418805.1. Classification (NCBI taxonomy): domain Eukaryota; kingdom Metazoa; phylum Chordata; class Mammalia; order Carnivora; family Canidae; genus Vulpes; species Vulpes vulpes. The sequence continues at coordinate 63,839 of NW_027325760.1, forward strand.
CGAGTCTCTCTTGTGTCTCTTGCTGTGTTGCGCGCGGCCCTTTTCGGCATGGGTGCCGGCCGCCCCCGCGTCGCTGTGGCCTTGGCTGTTGCGGGGCCGCGGAGCGCGCAGCCCGGTGCCAACGGGGCCTGAGGCCCCGGGCGGTCGGGCCATCTGGTGTCCCGGGCCCGCGGAGCGTGGACGTCGTGGCTGAGGGCCGAAGGGACGGTGGTCCGCGGGGGAGGCAGGGCATGTCCTTCGGAGAGAAGGTGCAGGCGGGCCCGGGCCGAAGGTGGGGGGGGTTGCGGGTGGCTGGGTGGCTTGGAGGCTGGGGGCGGTGCCAGGGAATTGCTAGGGGCTGGGGGCGGGCCTGGGGGCGGAGATTGGGGCGGGGCGAGGAGGGCCCGCAGGCGGGCCCGGCCCCGGCCCCGGCCCCGGCCCCGGCCCCCAAAGCCCCGCCCCGGCCCCCCGGAGGGGCTCGCAGGCCTGCGGAGACGGGATCCAGCCCCCGCCCGGCTCCCCCCAGCGACCGCCCCCTCCCCGCCCCGGCCCCGAGGTTCCTGCTGTCGCCCCGTCCCCTCCGTCGGCCGCCTTCGGGCCCCCGCGGCGCCCTGGGACGCGCGGCCGGCTAGGACGTGGGTGGGTGTGCTTGAAGGGCGGGCTGCGAGGGTGAAGGGCTTGAGAGGAAGAGGAGGTGGTGCATGTGTGTGGCCTCCTGCCCGTGCAGCCGGCGCCCTCGGTGCTCCGCGGCGCCCTGCGGTGCTTCCGGCGGGGCGGGGGCCATGCCACGGGTCGCCCGGAGGGGGGCGCCGCCGCCGCCGCCGCCGCCGCCGCCGCCGCCGCCGCGTTGGTCGAGGGGGCGTTGGCGGCCAAGGGACAGACAGGAAGGCAGGCAAAAGGCCGAGGAAAAAAAGCCTACAGCACCCGGTATTCCCAGGCGGTCTCCCATCCAAGTACTAACCAGGCCCGACCCTGCTTAGCTTCCGAGATCAGACGAGATCGGGCGCGTTCAGGGTGGTATGGCCGTAGACGTCCGCGGCTGCCGCTGGGCGCCCCAAGAGCCTGCTCTGCGCCTCTCCGGGCCAGGCGCCCGCCGCTCCTCAGCCCTCCGCCCGCCCGATCGCGCCAGCCCGCCTGCATGCTCGCCTGCCGGCCCGACTGATTGATTGACTGACCGCCTCCCGCGCCGCGCCCGGGGTGGCGGAGGGCGCCTGCCCCGGGCCGGGCGGGGGGGGTGGGGGCCAAGACGCCTCCCGCACCCCGGAGCGGAGGCTGTCGCCGGAGCCCGGGCGCGCTCCCGTCCCCGGCCTGGCGGGCGCGTCGCCGCCGCTCGGCTCCCCGGATGGCACGCCGCCCCACCTCGGACCGCTCACTGGCTGGGGGGGTGCCGCGGGCCGGCGCCGGCCGGCTCCGGACGACCCCTGGCCTCTCCTGTTCTTCAGCCGGCCTGGCTCAAAGCCAAGCCGGGGCCGCCCGCGCCGCCGGACCCCATCCTCGGACAGGCAGGGACACAGACACAGGTGCCCACGACAGACAGACAGACACACACACACACACACACACAGACGGAGGGACACGGGCACTCGGAGCTGGGCCACAAGGCCTGTGGGGGCGAGGCAGCCACCCCGCCGGAGGGGCGCAGGCCCTGGAGCTGCCTTAGGAGCCCTGGCAGCCGCGGGCCCTGCAGCCACGGTGTCAGGGATGCCGTTCTGCCCCCATTCCTGCCCATCAGCCGAACCGCCGCGGGACCGTGTGCCTGTGTTGCGTGCGCGGCGCCCACGCCCAGGCGCGGAGCGAGTCTCTCTTGTGTCTCTTGCTGTGTTGCGCGCGGCCCTTTTCGGCATGGGTGCCGGCCGCCCCCGCGTCGCTGTGGCCTTGGCTGTTGCGGGGCCGCGGAGCGCGCAGCCCGGTGCCAACGGGGCCTGAGGCCCCGGGCGGTCGGGCCATCTGGTGTCCCGGGCCCGCGGAGCGTGGACGTCGTGGCTGAGGGCCGAAGGGACGGTGGTCCGCGGGGGAGGCAGGGCATGTCCTTCGGAGAGAAGGTGCAGGCGGGCCCGGGCCGAAGGTGGGGGGGGTTGCGGGTGGCTGGGTGGCTTGGAGGCTGGGGGCGGTGCCAGGGAATTGCTAGGGGCTGGGGGCGGGCCTGGGGGCGGAGATTGGGGCGGGGCGAGGAGGGCCCGCAGGCGGGCCCGGCCCCGGCCCCGGCCCCGGCCCCGGCCCCCAAAGCCCCGCCCCGGCCCCCCGGAGGGGCTCGCAGGCCTGCGGAGACGGGATCCAGCCCCCGCCCGGCTCCCCCCAGCGACCGCCCCCTCCCCGCCCCGGCCCCGAGGTTCCTGCTGTCGCCCCGTCCCCTCCGTCGGCCGCCTTCGGGCCCCCGCGGCGCCCTGGGACGCGCGGCCGGCTAGGACGTGGGTGGGTGTGCTTGAAGGGCGGGCTGCGAGGGTGAAGGGCTTGAGAGGAAGAGGAGGTGGTGCATGTGTGTGGCCTCCTGCCCGTGCAGCCGGCGCCCTCGGTGCTCCGCGGCGCCCTGCGGTGCTTCCGGCGGGGCGGGGGCCATGCCACGGGTCGCCCGGAGGGGGGCGCCGCCGCCGCCGCCGCCGCCGCCGCCGCCGCCGCCGCCGCGTTGGTCGAGGGGGCGTTGGCGGCCAAGGGACAGACAGGAAGGCAGGCAAAAGGCCGAGGAAAAAAAGCCTACAGCACCCGGTATTCCCAGGCGGTCTCCCATCCAAGTACTAACCAGGCCCGACCCTGCTTAGCTTCCGAGATCAGACGAGATCGGGCGCGTTCAGGGTGGTATGGCCGTAGACGTCCGCGGCTGCCGCTGGGCGCCCCAAGAGCCTGCTCTGCGCCTCTCCGGGCCAGGCGCCCGCCGCTCCTCAGCCCTCCGCCCGCCCGATCGCGCCAGCCCGCCTGCATGCTCGCCTGCCGGCCCGACTGATTGATTGACTGACCGCCTCCCGCGCCGCGCCCGGGGTGGCGGAGGGCGCCTGCCCCGGGCCGGGCGGGGGGGGTGGGGGCCAAGACGCCTCCCGCACCCCGGAGCGGAGGCTGTCGCCGGAGCCCGGGCGCGCTCCCGTCCCCGGCCTGGCGGGCGCGTCGCCGCCGCTCGGCTCCCCGGATGGCACGCCGCCCCACCTCGGACCGCTCACTGGCTGGGGGGGTGCCGCGGGCCGGCGCCGGCCGGCTCCGGACGACCCCTGGCCTCTCCTGTTCTTCAGCCGGCCTGGCTCAAAGCCAAGCCGGGGCCGCCCGCGCCGCCGGACCCCATCCTCGGACAGGCAGGGACACAGACACAGGTGCCCACGACAGACAGACAGACACACACACACACACACACACAGACGGAGGGACACGGGCACTCGGAGCTGGGCCACAAGGCCTGTGGGGGCGAGGCAGCCACCCCGCCGGAGGGGCGCAGGCCCTGGAGCTGCCTTAGGAGCCCTGGCAGCCGCGGGCCCTGCAGCCACGGTGTCAGGGATGCCGTTCTGCCCCCATTCCTGCCCATCAGCCGAACCGCCGCGGGACCGTGTGCCTGTGTTGCGTGCGCGGCGCCCACGCCCAGGCGCGGAGCGAGTCTCTCTTGTGTCTCTTGCTGTGTTGCGCGCGGCCCTTTTCGGCATGGGTGCCGGCCGCCCCCGCGTCGCTGTGGCCTTGGCTGTTGCGGGGCCGCGGAGCGCGCAGCCCGGTGCCAACGGGGCCTGAGGCCCCGGGCGGTCGGGCCATCTGGTGTCCCGGGCCCGCGGAGCGTGGACGTCGTGGCTGAGGGCCGAAGGGACGGTGGTCCGCGGGGGAGGCAGGGCATGTCCTTCGGAGAGAAGGTGCAGGCGGGCCCGGGCCGAAGGTGGGGGGGGTTGCGGGTGGCTGGGTGGCTTGGAGGCTGGGGGCGGTGCCAGGGAATTGCTAGGGGCTGGGGGCGGGCCTGGGGGCGGAGATTGGGGCGGGGCGAGGAGGGCCCGCAGGCGGGCCCGGCCCCGGCCCCGGCCCCGGCCCCGGCCCCCAAAGCCCCGCCCCGGCCCCCCGGAGGGGCTCGCAGGCCTGCGGAGACGGGATCCAGCCCCCGCCCGGCTCCCCCCAGCGACCGCCCCCTCCCCGCCCCGGCCCCGAGGTTCCTGCTGTCGCCCCGTCCCCTCCGTCGGCCGCCTTCGGGCCCCCGCGGCGCCCTGGGACGCGCGGCCGGCTAGGACGTGGGTGGGTGTGCTTGAAGGGCGGGCTGCGAGGGTGAAGGGCTTGAGAGGAAGAGGAGGTGGTGCATGTGTGTGGCCTCCTGCCCGTGCAGCCGGCGCCCTCGGTGCTCCGCGGCGCCCTGCGGTGCTTCCGGCGGGGCGGGGGCCATGCCACGGGTCGCCCGGAGGGGGGCGCCGCCGCCGCCGCCGCCGCCGCCGCCGCCGCCGCCGCCGCGTTGGTCGAGGGGGCGTTGGCGGCCAAGGGACAGACAGGAAGGCAGGCAAAAGGCCGAGGAAAAAAAGCCTACAGCACCCGGTATTCCCAGGCGGTCTCCCATCCAAGTACTAACCAGGCCCGACCCTGCTTAGCTTCCGAGATCAGACGAGATCGGGCGCGTTCAGGGTGGTATGGCCGTAGACGTCCGCGGCTGCCGCTGGGCGCCCCAAGAGCCTGCTCTGCGCCTCTCCGGGCCAGGCGCCCGCCGCTCCTCAGCCCTCCGCCCGCCCGATCGCGCCAGCCCGCCTGCATGCTCGCCTGCCGGCCCGACTGATTGATTGACTGACCGCCTCCCGCGCCGCGCCCGGGGTGGCGGAGGGCGCCTGCCCCGGGCCGGGCGGGGGGGGTGGGGGCCAAGACGCCTCCCGCACCCCGGAGCGGAGGCTGTCGCCGGAGCCCGGGCGCGCTCCCGTCCCCGGCCTGGCGGGCGCGTCGCCGCCGCTCGGCTCCCCGGATGGCACGCCGCCCCACCTCGGACCGCTCACTGGCTGGGGGGGTGCCGCGGGCCGGCGCCGGCCGGCTCCGGACGACCCCTGGCCTCTCCTGTTCTTCAGCCGGCCTGGCTCAAAGCCAAGCCGGGGCCGCCCGCGCCGCCGGACCCCATCCTCGGACAGGCAGGGACACAGACACAGGTGCCCACGACAGACAGACAGACACACACACACACACACACACAGACGGAGGGACACGGGCACTCGGAGCTGGGCCACAAGGCCTGTGGGGGCGAGGCAGCCACCCCGCCGGAGGGGCGCAGGCCCTGGAGCTGCCTTAGGAGCCCTGGCAGCCGCGGGCCCTGCAGCCACGGTGTCAGGGATGCCGTTCTGCCCCCATTCCTGCCCATCAGCCGAACCGCCGCGGGACCGTGTGCCTGTGTTGCGTGCGCGGCGCCCACGCCCAGGCGCGGAGCGAGTCTCTCTTGTGTCTCTTGCTGTGTTGCGCGCGGCCCTTTTCGGCATGGGTGCCGGCCGCCCCCGCGTCGCTGTGGCCTTGGCTGTTGCGGGGCCGCGGAGCGCGCAGCCCGGTGCCAACGGGGCCTGAGGCCCCGGGCGGTCGGGCCATCTGGTGTCCCGGGCCCGCGGAGCGTGGACGTCGTGGCTGAGGGCCGAAGGGACGGTGGTCCGCGGGGGAGGCAGGGCATGTCCTTCGGAGAGAAGGTGCAGGCGGGCCCGGGCCGAAGGTGGGGGGGGTTGCGGGTGGCTGGGTGGCTTGGAGGCTGGGGGCGGTGCCAGGGAATTGCTAGGGGCTGGGGGCGGGCCTGGGGGCGGAGATTGGGGCGGGGCGAGGAGGGCCCGCAGGCGGGCCCGGCCCCGGCCCCGGCCCCGGCCCCGGCCCCCAAAGCCCCGCCCCGGCCCCCCGGAGGGGCTCGCAGGCCTGCGGAGACGGGATCCAGCCCCCGCCCGGCTCCCCCCAGCGACCGCCCCCTCCCCGCCCCGGCCCCGAGGTTCCTGCTGTCGCCCCGTCCCCTCCGTCGGCCGCCTTCGGGCCCCCGCGGCGCCCTGGGACGCGCGGCCGGCTAGGACGTGGGTGGGTGTGCTTGAAGGGCGGGCTGCGAGGGTGAAGGGCTTGAGAGGAAGAGGAGGTGGTGCATGTGTGTGGCCTCCTGCCCGTGCAGCCGGCGCCCTCGGTGCTCCGCGGCGCCCTGCGGTGCTTCCGGCGGGGCGGGGGCCATGCCACGGGTCGCCCGGAGGGGGGCGCCGCCGCCGCCGCCGCCGCCGCCGCCGCCGCCGCCGCCGCGTTGGTCGAGGGGGCGTTGGCGGCCAAGGGACAGACAGGAAGGCAGGCAAAAGGCCGAGGAAAAAAAGCCTACAGCACCCGGTATTCCCAGGCGGTCTCCCATCCAAGTACTAACCAGGCCCGACCCTGCTTAGCTTCCGAGATCAGACGAGATCGGGCGCGTTCAGGGTGGTATGGCCGTAGACGTCCGCGGCTGCCGCTGGGCGCCCCAAGAGCCTGCTCTGCGCCTCTCCGGGCCAGGCGCCCGCCGCTCCTCAGCCCTCCGCCCGCCCGATCGCGCCAGCCCGCCTGCATGCTCGCCTGCCGGCCCGACTGATTGATTGACTGACCGCCTCCCGCGCCGCGCCCGGGGTGGCGGAGGGCGCCTGCCCCGGGCCGGGCGGGGGGGGTGGGGGCCAAGACGCCTCCCGCACCCCGGAGCGGAGGCTGTCGCCGGAGCCCGGGCGCGCTCCCGTCCCCGGCCTGGCGGGCGCGTCGCCGCCGCTCGGCTCCCCGGATGGCACGCCGCCCCACCTCGGACCGCTCACTGGCTGGGGGGGTGCCGCGGGCCGGCGCCGGCCGGCTCCGGACGACCCCTGGCCTCTCCTGTTCTTCAGCCGGCCTGGCTCAAAGCCAAGCCGGGGCCGCCCGCGCCGCCGGACCCCATCCTCGGACAGGCAGGGACACAGACACAGGTGCCCACGACAGACAGACAGACACACACACACACACACACACAGACGGAGGGACACGGGCACTCGGAGCTGGGCCACAAGGCCTGTGGGGGCGAGGCAGCCACCCCGCCGGAGGGGCGCAGGCCCTGGAGCTGCCTTAGGAGCCCTGGCAGCCGCGGGCCCTGCAGCCACGGTGTCAGGGATGCCGTTCTGCCCCCATTCCTGCCCATCAGCCGAACCGCCGCGGGACCGTGTGCCTGTGTTGCGTGCGCGGCGCCCACGCCCAGGCGCGGAGCGAGTCTCTCTTGTGTCTCTTGCTGTGTTGCGCGCGGCCCTTTTCGGCATGGGTGCCGGCCGCCCCCGCGTCGCTGTGGCCTTGGCTGTTGCGGGGCCGCGGAGCGCGCAGCCCGGTGCCAACGGGGCCTGAGGCCCCGGGCGGTCGGGCCATCTGGTGTCCCGGGCCCGCGGAGCGTGGACGTCGTGGCTGAGGGCCGAAGGGACGGTGGTCCGCGGGGGAGGCAGGGCATGTCCTTCGGAGAGAAGGTGCAGGCGGGCCCGGGCCGAAGGTGGGGGGGGTTGCGGGTGGCTGGGTGGCTTGGAGGCTGGGGGCGGTGCCAGGGAATTGCTAGGGGCTGGGGGCGGGCCTGGGGGCGGAGATTGGGGCGGGGCGAGGAGGGCCCGCAGGCGGGCCCGGCCCCGGCCCCGGCCCCGGCCCCCAAAGCCCCGCCCCGGCCCCGGCCCCCAAAGCCCCGCCCCGGCCCCCCGGAGGGGCTCGCAGGCCTGCGGAGACGGGATCCAGCCCCCGCCCGGCTCCCCCCAGCGACCGCCCCCTCCCCGCCCCGGCCCCGAGGTTCCTGCTGTCGCCCCGTCCCCTCCGTCGGCCGCCTTCGGGCCCCCGCGGCGCCCTGGGACGCGCGGCCGGCTAGGACGTGGGTGGGTGTGCTTGAAGGGCGGGCTGCGAGGGTGAAGGGCTTGAGAGGAAGAGGAGGTGGTGCATGTGTGTGGCCTCCTGCCCGTGCAGCCGGCGCCCTCGGTGCTCCGCGGCGCCCTGCGGTGCTTCCGGCGGGGCGGGGGCCATGCCACGGGTCGCCCGGAGGGGGGCGCCGCCGCCGCCGCCGCCGCCGCCGCCGCCGCCGCCGCCGCGTTGGTCGAGGGGGCGTTGGCGGCCAAGGGACAGACAGGAAGGCAGGCAAAAGGCCGAGGAAAAAAAGCCTACAGCACCCGGTATTCCCAGGCGGTCTCCCATCCAAGTACTAACCAGGCCCGACCCTGCTTAGCTTCCGAGATCAGACGAGATCGGGCGCGTTCAGGGTGGTATGGCCGTAGACGTCCGCGGCTGCCGCTGGGCGCCCCAAGAGCCTGCTCTGCGCCTCTCCGGGCCAGGCGCCCGCCGCTCCTCAGCCCTCCGCCCGCCCGATCGCGCCAGCCCGCCTGCATGCTCGCCTGCCGGCCCGACTGATTGATTGACTGACCGCCTCCCGCGCCGCGCCCGGGGTGGCGGAGGGCGCCTGCCCCGGGCCGGGCGGGGGGCGTGGGGGCCAAGACGCCTCCCGCACCCCGGAGCGGAGGCTGTCGCCGGAGCCCGGGCGCGCTCCCGTCCCCGGCCTGGCGGGCGCGTCGCCGCCGCTCGGCTCCCCGGATGGCACGCCGCCCCACCTCGGACCGCTCACTGGCTGGGGGGGTGCCGCGGGCCGGCGCCGGCCGGCTCCGGACGACCCCTGGCCTCTCCTGTTCTTCAGCCGGCCTGGCTCAAAGCCAAGCCGGGGCCGCCCGCGCCGCCGGACCCCATCCTCGGACAGGCAGGGACACAGACACAGGTGCCCACGACAGACAGACAGACACACACACACACACACACACAGACGGAGGGACACGGGCACTCGGAGCTGGGCCACAAGGCCTGTGGGGGCGAGGCAGCCACCCCGCCGGAGGGGCGCAGGCCCTGGAGCTGCCTTAGGAGCCCTGGCAGCCGCGGGCCCTGCAGCCACGGTGTCAGGGATGCCGTTCTGCCCCCATTCCTGCCCATCAGCCGAACCGCCGCGGGACCGTGTGCCTGTGTTGCGTGCGCGGCGCCCACGCCCAGGCGCGGAGCGAGTCTCTCTTGTGTCTCTTGCTGTGTTGCGCGCGGCCCTTTTCGGCATGGGTGCCGGCCGCCCCCGCGTCGCTGTGGCCTTGGCTGTTGCGGGGCCGCGGAGCGCGCAGCCCGGTGCCAACGGGGCCTGAGGCCCCGGGCGGTCGGGCCATCTGGTGTCCCGGGCCCGCGGAGCGTGGACGTCGTGGCTGAGGGCCGAAGGGACGGTGGTCCGCGGGGGAGGCAGGGCATGTCCTTCGGAGAGAAGGTGCAGGCGGGCCCGGGCCGAAGGTGGGGGGGGTTGCGGGTGGCTGGGTGGCTTGGAGGCTGGGGGCGGTGCCAGGGAATTGCTAGGGGCTGGGGGCGGGCCTGGGGGCGGAGATTGGGGCGGGGCGAGGAGGGCCCGCAGGCGGGCCCGGCCCCGGCCCCGGCCCCGGCCCCGGCCCCCAAAGCCCCGCCCCGGCCCCCCGGAGGGGCTCGCAGGCCTGCGGAGACGGGATCCAGCCCCCGCCCGGCTCCCCCCAGCGACCGCCCCCTCCCCGCCCCGGCCCCGAGGTTCCTGCTGTCGCCCCGTCCCCTCCGTCGGCCGCCTTCGGGCCCCCGCGGCGCCCTGGGACGCGCGGCCGGCTAGGACGTGGGTGGGTGTGCTTGAAGGGCGGGCTGCGAGGGTGAAGGGCTTGAGAGGAAGAGGAGGTGGTGCATGTGTGTGGCCTCCTGCCCGTGCAGCCGGCGCCCTCGGTGCTCCGCGGCGCCCTGCGGTGCTTCCGGCGGGGCGGGGGCCATGCCACGGGTCGCCCGGAGGGGGGCGCCGCCGCCGCCGCCGCCGCCGCCGCCGCCGCCGCCGCGTTGGTCGAGGGGGCGTTGGCGGCCAAGGGACAGACAGGAAGGCAGGCAAAAGGCCGAGGAAAAAAAGCCTACAGCACCCGGTATTCCCAGGCGGTCTCCCATCCAAGTACTAACCAGGCCCGACCCTGCTTAGCTTCCGAGATCAGACGAGATCGGGCGCGTTCAGGGTGGTATGGCCGTAGACGTCCGCGGCTGCCGCTGGGCGCCCCAAGAGCCTGCTCTGCGCCTCTCCGGGCCAGGCGCCCGCCGCTCCTCAGCCCTCCGCCCGCCCGATCGCGCCAGCCCGCCTGCATGCTCGCCTGCCGGCCCGACTGATTGATTGACTGACCGCCTCCCGCGCCGCGCCCGGGGTGGCGGAGGGCGCCTGCCCCAGGCCGGGCGGGGGGGGTGGGGGCCAAGACGCCTCCCGCACCCCGGAGCGGAGGCTGTCGCCGGAGCCCGGGCGCGCTCCCGTCCCCGGCCTGGCGGGCGCGTCGCCGCCGCTCGGCTCCCCGGATGGCACGCCGCCCCACCTCGGACCGCTCACTGGCTGGGGGGGTGCCGCGGGCCGGCGCCGGCCGGCTCCGGACGACCCCTGGCCTCTCCTGTTCTTCAGCCGGCCTGGCTCAAAGCCAAGCCGGGGCCGCCCGCGCCGCCGGACCCCATCCTCGGACAGGCAGGGACACAGACACAGGTGCCCACGACAGACAGACAGACACACACACACACACACACACAGACGGAGGGACACGGGCACTCGGAGCTGGGCCACAAGGCCTGTGGGGGCGAGGCAGCCACCCCGCCGGAGGGGCGCAGGCCCTGGAGCTGCCTTAGGAGCCCTGGCAGCCGCGGGCCCTGCAGCCACGGTGTCAGGGATGCCGTTCTGCCCCCATTCCTGCCCATCAGCCGAACCGCCGCGGGACCGTGTGCCTGTGTTGCGTGCGCGGCGCCCACGCCCAGGCGCGGAGCGAGTCTCTCTTGTGTCTCTTGCTGTGTTGCGCGCGGCCCTTTTCGGCATGGGTGCCGGCCGCCCCCGCGTCGCTGTGGCCTTGGCTGTTGCGGGGCCGCGGAGCGCGCAGCCCGGTGCCAACGGGGCCTGAGGCCCCGGGCGGTCGGGCCATCTGGTGTCCCGGGCCCGCGGAGCGTGGACGTCGTGGCTGAGGGCCGAAGGGACGGTGGTCCGCGGGGGAGGCAGGGCATGTCCTTCGGAGAGAAGGTGCAGGCGGGCCCGGGCCGAAGGTGGGGGGGGTTGCGGGTGGCTGGGTGGCTTGGAGGCTGGGGGCGGTGCCAGGGAATTGCTAGGGGCTGGGGGCGGGCCTGGGGGCGGAGATTGGGGCGGGGCGAGGAGGGCCCGCAGGCGGGCCCGGCCCCGGCCCCGGCCCCGGCCCCGGCCCCCAAAGCCCCGCCCCGGCCCCCCGGAGGGGCTCGCAGGCCTGCGGAGACGGGATCCAGCCCCCGCCCGGCTCCCCCCAGCGACCGCCCCCTCCCCGCCCCGGCCCCGAGGTTCCTGCTGTCGCCCCGTCCCCTCCGTCGGCCGCCTTCGGGCCCCCGCGGCGCCCTGGGACGCGCGGCCGGCTAGGACGTGGGTGGGTGTGCTTGAAGGGCGGGCTGCGAGGGTGAAGGGCTTGAGAGGAAGAGGAGGTGGTGCATGTGTGTGGCCTCCTGCCCGTGCAGCCGGCGCCCTCGGTGCTCCGCGGCGCCCTGCGGTGCTTCCGGCGGGGCGGGGGCCATGCCACGGGTCGCCCGGAGGGGGGCGCCGCCGCCGCCGCCGCCGCCGCCGCCGCCGCCGCCGCCGCGTTGGTCGAGGGGGCGTTGGCGGCCAAGGGACAGACAGGAAGGCAGGCAAAAGGCCGAGGAAAAAAAGCCTACAGCACCCGGTATTCCCAGGCGGTCTCCCATCCAAGTACTAACCAGGCCCGACCCTGCTTAGCTTCCGAGATCAGACGAGATCGGGCGCGTTCAGGGTGGTATGGCCGTAGACGTCCGCGGCTGCCGCTGGGCGCCCCAAGAGCCTGCTCTGCGCCTCTCCGGGCCAGGCGCCCGCCGCTCCTCAGCCCTCCGCCCGCCCGATCGCGCCAGCCCGCCTGCATGCTCGCCTGCCGGCCCGACTGATTGATTGACTGACCGCCTCCCGCGCCGCGCCCGGGGTGGCGGAGGGCGCCTGCCCCGGGCCGGGCGGGGGGGGTGGGGGCCAAGACGCCTCCCGCACCCCGGAGCGGAGGCTGTCGCCGGAGCCCGGGCGCGCTCCCGTCCCCGGCCTGGCGGGCGCGTCGCCGCCGCTCGGCTCCCCGGATGGCACGCCGCCCCACCTCGGACCGCTCACTGGCTGGGGGGGTGCCGCGGGCCGGCGCCGGCCGGCTCCGGACGACCCCTGGCCTCTCCTGTTCTTCAGCCGGCCTGGCTCAAAGCCAAGCCGGGGCCGCCCGCGCCGCCGGACCCCATCCTCGGACAGGCAGGGACACAGACACAGGTGCCCACGACAGACAGACAGACACACACACACACACACACACAGACGGAGGGACACGGGCACTCGGAGCTGGGCCACAAGGCCTGTGGGGGCGAGGCAGCCACCCCGCCGGAGGGGCGCAGGCCCTGGAGCTGCCTTAGGAGCCCTGGCAGCCGCGGGCCCTGCAGCCACGGTGTCAGGGATGCCGTTCTGCCCCCATTCCTGCCCATCAGCCGAACCGCCGCGGGACCGTGTGCCTGTGTTGCGTGCGCGGCGCCCACGCCCAGGCGCGGAGCGAGTCTCTCTTGTGTCTCTTGCTGTGTTGCGCGCGGCCCTTTTCGGCATGGGTGCCGGCCGCCCCCGCGTCGCTGTGGCCTTGGCTGTTGCGGGGCCGCGGAGCGCGCAGCCCGGTGCCAACGGGGCCTGAGGCCCCGGGCGGTCGGGCCATCTGGTGTCCCGGGCCCGCGGAGCGTGGACGTCGTGGCTGAGGGCCGAAGGGACGGTGGTCCGCGGGGGAGGCAGGGCATGTCCTTCGGAGAGAAGGTGCAGGCGGGCCCGGGCCGAAGGTGGGGGGGGTTGCGGGTGGCTGGGTGGCTTGGAGGCTGGGGGCGGTGCCAGGGAATTGCTAGGGGCTGGGGGCGGGCCTGGGGGCGGAGATTGGGGCGGGGCGAGGAGGGCCCGCAGGCGGGCCCGGCCCCGGCCCCGGCCCCGGCCCCGGCCCCCAAAGCCCCGCCCCGGCCCCCCGGAGGGGCTCGCAGGCCTGCGGAGACGGGATCCAGCCCCCGCCCGGCTCCCCCCAGCGACCGCCCCCTCCCCGCCCCGGCCCCGAGGTTCCTGCTGTCGCCCCGTCCCCTCCGTCGGCCGCCTTCGGGCCCCCGCGGCGCCCTGGGACGCGCGGCCGGCTAGGACGTGGGTGGGTGTGCTTGAAGGGCGGGCTGCGAGGGTGAAGGGCTTGAGAGGAAGAGGAGGTGGTGCATGTGTGTGGCCTCCTGCCCGTGCAGCCGGCGCCCTCGGTGCTCCGCGGCGCCCTGCGGTGCTTCCGGCGGGGCGGGGGCCATGCCACGGGTCGCCCGGAGGGGGGCGCCGCCGCCGCCGCCGCCGCCGCCGCCGCCGCCGCCGCCGCCGCGTTGGTCGAGGGGGCGTTGGCGGCCAAGGGACAGACAGGAAGGCAGGCAAAAGGCCGAGGAAAAAAAGCCTACAGCACCCGGTATTCCCAGGCGGTCTCCCATCCAAGTACTAACCAGGCCCGACCCTGCTTAGCTTCCGAGATCAGACGAGATCGGGCGCGTTCAGGGTGGTATGGCCGTAGACGTCCGCGGCTGCCGCTGGGCGCCCCAAGAGCCTGCTCTGCGCCTCTCCGGGCCAGGCGCCCGCCGCTCCTCAGCCCTCCGCCCGCCCGATCGCGCCAGCCCGCCTGCATGCTCGCCTGCCGGCCCGACTGATTGATTGACTGACCGCCTCCCGCGCCGCGCCCGGGGTGGCGGAGGGCGCCTGCCCCGGGCCGGGCGGGGGGGGTGGGGGCCAAGACGCCTCCCGCACCCCGGAGCGGAGGCTGTCGCCGGAGCCCGGGCGCGCTCCCGTCCCCGGCCTGGCGGGCGCGTCGCCGCCGCTCGGCTCCCCGGATGGCACGCCGCCCCACCTCGGACCGCTCACTGGCTGGGGGGGTGCCGCGGGCCGGCGCCGGCCGGCTCCGGACGACCCCTGGCCTCTCCTGTTCTTCAGCCGGCCTGGCTCAAAGCCAAGCCGGGGCCGCCCGCGCCGCCGGACCCCATCCTCGGACAGGCAGGGACACAGACACAGGTGCCCACGACAGACAGACAGACACACACACACACACACACACAGACGGAGGGACACGGGCACTCGGAGCTGGGCCACAAGGCCTGTGGGGGCGAGGCAGCCACCCCGCCGGAGGGGCGCAGGCCCTGGAGCTGCCTTAGGAGCCCTGGCAGCCGCGGGCCCTGCAGCCACGGTGTCAGGGATGCCGTTCTGCCCCCATTCCTGCCCATCAGCCGAACCGCCGCGGGACCGTGTGCCTGTGTTGCGTGCGCGGCGCCCACGCCCAGGCGCGGAGCGAGTCTCTCTTGTGTCTCTTGCTGTGTTGCGCGCGGCCCTTTTCGGCATGGGTGCCGGCCGCCCCCGCGTCGCTGTGGCCTTGGCTGTTGCGGGGCCGCGGAGCGCGCAGCCCGGTGCCAACGGGGCCTGAGGCCCCGGGCGGTCGGGCCATCTGGTGTCCCGGGCCCGCGGAGCGTGGACGTCGTGGCTGAGGGCCGAAGGGACGGTGGTCCGCGGGGGAGGCAGGGCATGTCCTTCGGAGAGAAGGTGCAGGCGGGCCCGGGCCGAAGGTGGGGGGGGTTGCGGGTGGCTGGGTGGCTTGGAGGCTGGGGGCGGTGCCAGGGAATTGCTAGGGGCTGGGGGCGGGCCTGGGGGCGGAGATTGGGGCGGGGCGAGGAGGGCCCCGGCCCCGGCCCCGGCCCCCAAAGCCCCGCCCCGGCCCCGGCCCCCAAAGCCCCGCCCCGGCCCCCCGGAGGGGCTCGCAGGCCTGCGGAGACGGGATCCAGCCCCCGCCCGGCTCCCCCCAGCGACCGCCCCCTCCCCGCCCCGGCCCCGAGGTTCCTGCTGTCGCCCCGTCCCCTCCGTCGGCCGCCTTCGGGCCCCCGCGGCGCCCTGGGACGCGCGGCCGGCTAGGACGTGGGTGGGTGTGCTTGAAGGGCGGGCTGCGAGGGTGAAGGGCTTGAGAGGAAGAGGAGGTGGTGCATGTGTGTGGCCTCCTGCCCGTGCAGCCGGCGCCCTCGGTGCTCCGCGGCGCCCTGCGGTGCTTCCGGCGGGGCGGGGGCCATGCCACGGGTCGCCCGGAGGGGGGCGCCGCCGCCGCCGCCGCCGCCGCGTTGGTCGAGGGGGCGTTGGCGGCCAAGGGACAGACAGGAAGGCAGGCAAAAGGCCGAGGAAAAAAAGCCTACAGCACCCGGTATTCCCAGGCGGTCTCCCATCCAAGTACTAACCAGGCCCGACCCTGCTTAGCTTCCGAGATCAGACGAGATCGGGCGCGTTCAGGGTGGTATGGCCGTAGACGTCCGCGGCTGCCGCTGGGCGCCCCAAGAGCCTGCTCTGCGCCTCTCCGGGCCAGGCGCCCGCCGCTCCTCAGCCCTCCGCCCGCCCGATCGCGCCAGCCCGCCTGCATGCTCGCCTGCCGGCCCGACTGATTGATTGACTGACCGCCTCCCGCGCCGCGCCCGGGGTGGCGGAGGGCGCCTGCCCCGGGCCGGGCGGGGGGGGTGGGGGCCAAGACGCCTCCCGCACCCCGGAGCGGAGGCTGTCGCCGGAGCCCGGGCGCGCTCCCGTCCCCGGCCTGGCGGGCGCGTCGCCGCCGCTCGGCTCCCCGGATGGCACGCCGCCCCACCTCGGACCGCTCACTGGCTGGGGGGGTGCCGCGGGCCGGCGCCGGCCGGCTCCGGACGACCCCTGGCCTCTCCTGTTCTTCAGCCGGCCTGGCTCAAAGCCAAGCCGGGGCCGCCCGCGCCGCCGGACCCCATCCTCGGACAGGCAGGGACACAGACACAGGTGCCCACGACAGACAGACAGACACACACACACACACACACACAGACGGAGGGACACGGGCACTCGGAGCTGGGCCACAAGGCCTGTGGGGGCGAGGCAGCCACCCCGCCGGAGGGGCGCAGGCCCTGGAGCTGCCTTAGGAGCCCTGGCAGCCGCGGGCCCTGCAGCCACGGTGTCAGGGATGCCGTTCTGCCCCCATTCCTGCCCATCAGCCGAACCGCCGCGGGACCGTGTGCCTGTGTTGCGTGCGCGGCGCCCACGCCCAGGCGCGGAGCGAGTCTCTCTTGTGTCTCTTGCTGTGTTGCGCGCGGCCCTTTTCGGCATGGGTGCCGGCCGCCCCCGCGTCGCTGTGGCCTTGGCTGTTGCGGGGCCGCGGAGCGCGCAGCCCGGTGCCAACGGGGCCTGAGGCCCCGGGCGGTCGGGCCATCTGGTGTCCCGGGCCCGCGGAGCGTGGACGTCGTGGCTGAGGGCCGAAGGGACGGTGGTCCGCGGGGGAGGCAGGGCATGTCCTTCGGAGAGAAGGTGCAGGCGGGCCCGGGCCGAAGGTGGGGGGGGTTGCGGGTGGCTGGGTGGCTTGGAGGCTGGGGGCGGTGCCAGGGAATTGCTAGGGGCTGGGGGCGGGCCTGGGGGCGGAGATTGGGGCGGGGCGAGGAGGGCCCTGGCCCCGGCCCCGGCCCCCAAAGCCCCGCCCCGGCCCCCCGGAGGGGCTCGCAGGCCTGCGGAGACGGGATCCAGCCCCCGCCCGGCTCCCCCCAGCGACCGCCCCCTCCCCGCCCCGGCCCCGAGGTTCCTGCTGTCGCCCCGTCCCCTCCGTCGGCCGCCTTCGGGCCCCCGCGGCGCCCTGGGACGCGCGGCCGGCTAGGACGTGGGTGGGTGTGCTTGAAGGGCGGGCTGCGAGGGTGAAGGGCTTGAGAGGAAGAGGAGGTGGTGCATGTGTGTGGCCTCCTGCCCGTGCAGCCGGCGCCCTCGGTGCTCCGCGGCGCCCTGCGGTGCTTCCGGCGGGGCGGGGGCCATGCCACGGGTCGCCCGGAGGGGGGCGCCGCCGCCGCCGCCGCCGCCGCCGCCGCCGCCGCCGCCGCCGCGTTGGTCGAGGGGGCGTTGGCGGCCAAGGGACAGACAGGAAGGCAGGCAAAAGGCCGAGGAAAAAAAGCCTACAGCACCCGGTATTCCCAGGCGGTCTCCCATCCAAGTACTAACCAGGCCCGACCCTGCTTAGCTTCCGAGATCAGACGAGATCGGGCGCGTTCAGGGTGGTATGGCCGTAGACGTCCGCGGCTGCCGCTGGGCGCCCCAAGAGCCTGCTCTGCGCCTCTCCGGGCCAGGCGCCCGCCGCTCCTCAGCCCTCCGCCCGCCCGATCGCGCCAGCCCGCCTGCATGCTCGCCTGCCGGCCCGACTGATTGATTGACTGACCGCCTCCCGCGCCGCGCCCGGGGTGGCGGAGGGCGCCTGCCCCGGGCCGGGCGGGGGGGGTGGGGGCCAAGACGCCTCCCGCACCCCGGAGCGGAGGCTGTCGCCGGAGCCCGGGCGCGCTCCCGTCCCCGGCCTGGCGGGCGCGTCGCCGCCGCTCGGCTCCCCGGATGGCACGCCGCCCCACCTCGGACCGCTCACTGGCTGGGGGGGTGCCGCGGGCCGGCGCCGGCCGGCTCCGGACGACCCCTGGCCTCTCCTGTTCTTCAGCCGGCCTGGCTCAAAGCCAAGCCGGGGCCGCCCGCGCCGCCGGACCCCATCCTCGGACAGGCAGGGACACAGACACAGGTGCCCACGACAGACAGACAGACACACACACACACACACACAGACGGAGGGACACGGGCACTCGGAGCTGGGCCACAAGGCCTGTGGGGGCGAGGCAGCCACCCCGCCGGAGGGGCGCAGGCCCTGGAGCTGCCTTAGGAGCCCTGGCAGCCGCGGGCCCTGCAGCCACGGTGTCAGGGATGCCGTTCTGCCCCCATTCCTGCCCATCAGCCGAACCGCCGCGGGACCGTGTGCCTGTGTTGCGTGCGCGGCGCCCACGCCCAGGCGCGGAGCGAGTCTCTCTTGTGTCTCTTGCTGTGTTGCGCGCGGCCCTTTTCGGCATGGGTGCCGGCCGCCCCCGCGTCGCTGTGGCCTTGGCTGTTGCGGGGCCGCGGAGCGCGCAGCCCGGTGCCAACGGGGCCTGAGGCCCCGGGCGGTCGGGCCATCTGGTGTCCCGGGCCCGCGGAGCGTGGACGTCGTGGCTGAGGGCCGAAGGGACGGTGGTCCGCGGGGGAGGCAGGGCATGTCCTTCGGAGAGAAGGTGCAGGCGGGCCCGGGCCGAAGGTGGGGGGGGTTGCGGGTGGCTGGGTGGCTTGGAGGCTGGGGGCGGTGCCAGGGAATTGCTAGGGGCTGGGGGCGGGCCTGGGGGCGGAGATTGGAGCGGGGCGAGGAGGGCCCCGGCCCCGGCCCCGGCCCCCAAAGCCCCGCCCCGGTCCCGGCCCCCAAAGCCCCGCCCCGGCCCCCCGGAGGGGCTCGCAGGCCTGCGGAGACGGGATCCAGCCCCCGCCCGGCTCCCCCCAGCGACCGCCCCCTCCCCGCCCCGGCCCCGAGGTTCCTGCTGTCGCCCCGTCCCCTCCGTCGGCCGCCTTCGGGCCCCCGCGGCGCCCTGGGACGCGCGGCCGGCTAGGACGTGGGTGGGTGTGCTTGAAGGGCGGGCTGCGAGGGTGAAGGGCTTGAGAGGAAGAGGAGGTGGTGCATGTGTGTGGCCTCCTGCCCGTGCAGCCGGCGCCCTCGGTGCTCCGCGGCGCCCTGCGGTGCTTCCGGCGGGGCGGGGGCCATGCCACGGGTCGCCCGGAGGGGGGCGCCGCCGCCGCCGCCGCCGCCGCCGCCGCCGCGTTGGTCGAGGGGGCGTTGGCGGCCAAGGGACAGACAGGAAGGCAGGCAAAAGGCCGAGGAAAAAAAGCCTACAGCACCCGGTATTCCCAGGCGGTCTCCCATCCAAGTACTAACCAGGCCCGACCCTGCTTAGCTTCCGAGATCAGACGAGATCGGGCGCGTTCAGGGTGGTATGGCCGTAGACGTCCGCGGCTGCCGCTGGGCGCCCCAAGAGCCTGCTCTGCGCCTCTCCGGGCCAGGCGCCCGCCGCTCCTCAGCCCTCCGCCCGCCCGATCGCGCCAGCCCGCCTGCATGCTCGCCTGCTGGCCCGACTGATTGATTGACTGACCGCCTCCCGCGCTGCGCCCGGGGTGGCGGAGGGCGCCTGCCCCGGGCCGGGCGGGGGGGGTGGGGGCCAAGACGCCTCCCGCACCCCGGAGCGGAGGCTGTCGCCGGAGCCCGGGCGCGCTCCCGTCCCCGGCCTGGCGGGCGCGTCGCCGCCGCTCGGCTCCCCGGATGGCACGCCGCCCCACCTCGGACCGCTCACTGGCTGGGGGGGTGCCGCGGGCCGGCGCCGGCCGGCTCCGGACGACCCCTGGCCTCTCCTGTTCTTCAGCCGGCCTGGCTCAAAGCCAAGCCGGGGCCGCCCGCGCCGCCGGACCCCATCCTCGGACAGGCAGGGACACAGACACAGGTGCCCACGACAGACAGACAGACACACACACACACACACACACAGACGGAGGGACACGGGCACTCGGAGCTGGGCCACAAGGCCTGTGGGGGCGAGGCAGCCACCCCGCCGGAGGGGCGCAGGCCCTGGAGCTGCCTTAGGAGCCCTGGCAGCCGCGGGCCCTGCAGCCACGGTGTCAGGGATGCCGTTCTGCCCCCATTCCTGCCCATCAGCCGAACCGCCGCGGGACCGTGTGCCTGTGTTGCGTGCGCGGCGCCCACGCCCAGGCGCGGAGCGAGTCTCTCTTGTGTCTCTTGCTGTGTTGCGCGCGGCCCTTTTCGGCATGGGTGCCGGCCGCCCCCGCGTCGCTGTGGCCTTGGCTGTTGCGGGGCCGCGGAGCGCGCAGCCCGGTGCCAACGGGGCCTGAGGCCCCGGGCGGTCGGGCCATCTGGTGTCCCGGGCCCGCGGAGCGTGGACGTCGTGGCTGAGGGCCGAAGGGACGGTGGTCCGCGGGGGAGGCAGGGCATGTCCTTCGGAGAGAAGGTGCAGGCGGGCCCGGGCCGAAGGTGGGGGGGGTTGCGGGTGGCTGGGTGGCTTGGAGGCTGGGGGCGGTGCCAGGGAATTGCTAGGGGCTGGGGGCGGGCCTGGGGGCGGAGATTGGGGCGGGGCGAGGAGGGCCCGCAGGCGGGCCCGGCCCCGGCCCCGGCCCCGGCCCCCAAAGCCCCGCCCCGGCCCCGGCCCCCAAAGCCCCGCCCCGGCCCCCCGGAGGGGCTCGCAGGCCTGCGGAGACGGGATCCAGCCCCCGCCCGGCTCCCCCCAGCGACCGCCCCCTCCCCGCCCCGGCCCCGAGGTTCCTGCTGTCGCCCCGTCCCCTCCGTCGGCCGCCTTCGGGCCCCCGCGGCGCCCTGGGACGCGCGGCCGGCTAGGACGTGGGTGGGTGTGCTTGAAGGGCGGGCTGCGAGGGTGAAGGGCTTGAGAGGAAGAGGAGGTGGTGCATGTGTGTGGCCTCCTGCCCGTGCAGCCGGCGCCCTCGGTGCTCCGCGGCGCCCTGCGGTGCTTCCGGCGGGGCGGGGGCCATGCCACGGGTCGCCCGGAGGGGGGCGCCGCCGCCGCCGCCGCCGCCGCCGCCGCCGCCGCCGCCGCGTTGGTCGAGGGGGCGTTGGCGGCCAAGGGACAGACAGGAAGGCAGGCAAAAGGCCGAGGAAAAAAAGCCTACAGCACCCGGTATTCCCAGGCGGTCTCCCATCCAAGTACTAACCAGGCCCGACCCTGCTTAGCTTCCGAGATCAGACGAGATCGGGCGCGTTCAGGGTGGTATGGCCGTAGACGTCCGCGGCTGCCGCTGGGCGCCCCAAGAGCCTGCTCTGCGCCTCTCCGGGCCAGGCGCCCGCCGCTCCTCAGCCCTCCGCCCGCCCGATCGCGCCAGCCCGCCTGCATGCTCGCCTGCCGGCCCGACTGATTGATTGACTGACCGCCTCCCGCGCCGCGCCCGGGGTGGCGGAGGGCGCCTGCCCCGGGCCGGGCGGGGGGGGTGGGGGCCAAGACGCCTCCCGCACCCCGGAGCGGAGGCTGTCGCCGGAGCCCGGGCGCGCTCCCGTCCCCGGCCTGGCGGGCGCGTCGCCGCCGCTCGGCTCCCCGGATGGCACGCCGCCCCACCTCGGACCGCTCACTGGCTGGGGGGGTGCCGCGGGCCGGCGCCGGCCGGCTCCGGACGACCCCTGGCCTCTCCTGTTCTTCAGCCGGCCTGGCTCAAAGCCAAGCCGGGGCCGCCCGCGCCGCCGGACCCCATCCTCGGACAGGCAGGGACACAGACACAGGTGCCCACGACAGACAGACAGACACACACACACACACACACAGACGGAGGGACACGGGCACTCGGAGCTGGGCCACAAGGCCTGTGGGGGCGAGGCAGCCACCCCGCCGGAGGGGCGCAGGCCCTGGAGCTGCCTTAGGAGCCCTGGCAGCCGCGGGCCCTGCAGCCACGGTGTCAGGGATGCCGTTCTGCCCCCATTCCTGCCCATCAGCCGAACCGCCGCGGGACCGTGTGCCTGTGTTGCGTGCGCGGCGCCCACGCCCAGGCGCGGAGCGAGTCTCTCTTGTGTCTCTTGCTGTGTTGCGCGCGGCCCTTTTCGGCATGGGTGCCGGCCGCCCCCGCGTCGCTGTGGCCTTGGCTGTTGCGGGGCCGCGGAGCGCGCAGCCCGGTGCCAACGGGGCCTGAGGCCCCGGGCGGTCGGGCCATCTGGTGTCCCGGGCCCGCGGAGCGTGGACGTCGTGGCTGAGGGCCGAAGGGACGGTGGTCCGCGGGGGAGGCAGGGCATGTCCTTCGGAGAGAAGGTGCAGGCGGGCCCGGGCCGAAGGTGGGGGGGGTTGCGGGTGGCTGGGTGGCTTGGAGGCTGGGGGCGGTGCCAGGGAATTGCTAGGGGCTGGGGGCGGGCCTGGGGGCGGAGATTGGGGCGGGGCGAGGAGGGCCCGCAGGCGGGCCCGGCCCCGGCCCCGGCCCCGGCCCCCAAAGCCCCGCCCCGGCCCCGGCCCCCAAAGCCCCGCCCCGGGCCCCCGGAGGGGCTCGCAGGCCTGCGGAGACGGGATCCAGCCCCCGCCCGGCTCCCCCCAGCGACCGCCCCCTCCCTGCCCCGGCCCCGAGGTTCCTGCTGTCGCCCCGTCCCCTCCGTCGGCCGCCTTCGGGCCCCCGCGGCGCCCTGGGACGCGCGGCCGGCTAGGACGTGGGTGGGTGTGCTTGAAGGGCGGGCTGCGAGGGTGAAGGGCTTGAGAGGAAGAGGAGGTGGTGCATGTGTGTGGCCTCCTGCCCGTGCAGCCGGCGCCCTCGGTGCTCCGCGGCGCCCTGCGGTGCTTCCGGCGGGGCGGGGGCCATGCCACGGGTCGCCCGGAGGGGGGCGCCGCCGCCGCCGCCGCCGCCGCCGCCGCCGCCGCCGCGTTGGTCGAGGGGGCGTTGGCGGCCAAGGGACAGACAGGAAGGCAGGCAAAAGGCCGAGGAAAAAAAGCCTACAGCACCCGGTATTCCCAGGCGGTCTCCCATCCAAGTACTAACCAGGCCCGACCCTGCTTAGCTTCCGAGATCAGACGAGATCGGGCGCGTTCAGGGTGGTATGGCCGTAGACGTCCGCGGCTGCCGCTGGGCGCCCCAAGAGCCTGCTCTGCGCCTCTCCGGGCCAGGCGCCCGCCGCTCCTCAGCCCTCCGCCCGCCCGATCGCGCCAGCCCGCCTGCATGCTCGCCTGCCGGCCCGACTGATTGATTGACTGACCGCCTCCCGCGCCGCGCCCGGGGTGGCGGAGGGCGCCTGCCCCGGGCCGGGCGGGGGGGGTGGGGGCCAAGACGCCTCCCGCACCCCGGAGCGGAGGCTGTCGCCGGAGCCCGGGCGCGCTCCCGTCCCCGGCCTGGCGGGCGCGTCGCCGCCGCTCGGCTCCCCGGATGGCACGCCGCCCCACCTCGGACCGCTCACTGGCTGGGGGGGTGCCGCGGGCCGGCGCCGGCCGGCTCCGGACGACCCCTGGCCTCTCCTGTTCTTCAGCCGGCCTGGCTCAAAGCCAAGCCGGGGCCGCCCGCGCCGCCGGACCCCATCCTCGGACAGGCAGGGACACAGACACAGGTGCCCACGACAGACAGACAGACACACACACACACACACACACAGACGGAGGGACACGGGCACTCGGAGCTGGGCCACAAGGCCTGTGGGGGCGAGGCAGCACCCCGCCGGAGGGGCGCAGGCCCTGGAGCTGCCTTAGGAGCCCTGGCAGCCGCGGGCCCTGCAGCCACGGTGTCAGGGATGCCGTTCTGCCCCCATTCCTGCCCATCAGCCGAACCGCCGCGGGACCGTGTGCCTGTGTTGCGTGCGCGGCGCCCACGCCCAGGCGCGGAGCGAGTCTCTCTTGTGTCTCTTGCTGTGTTGCGCGCGGCCCTTTTCGGCATGGGTGCCGGCCGCCCCCGCGTCGCTGTGGCCTTGGCTGTTGCGGGGCCGCGGAGCGCGCAGCCTGGTGCCAACGGGGCCTGAGGCCCCGGGCGGTCGGGCCATCTGGTGTCCCGGGCCCGCGGAGCGTGGACGTCGTGGCTGAGGGCCGAAGGGACGGTGGTCCGCGGGGGAGGCAGGGCATGTCCTTCGGAGAGAAGGTGCAGGCGGGCCCGGGCCGAAGGTGGGGGGGGTTGCGGGTGGCTGGGTGGCTTGGAGGCTGGGGGCGGTGCCAGGGAATTGCTAGGGGCTGGGGGCGGGCCTGGGGGCGGAGATTGGGGCGGGGCGAGGAGGGCCCGCAGGCGGGCCCGGCCCCGGCCCCGGCCCCGGCCCCGGCCCCCAAAGCCCCGCCCCGGCCCCCCGGAGGGGCTCGCAGGCCTGCGGAGACGGGATCCAGCCCCCGCCCGGCTCCCCCCAGCGACCGCCCCCTCCCCGCCCCGGCCCCGAGGTTCCTGCTGTCGCCCCGTCCCCTCCGTCGGCCGCCTTCGGGCCCCCGCGGCGCCCTGGGACGCGCGGCCGGCTAGGACGTGGGTGGGTGTGCTTGAAGGGCGGGCTGCGAGGGTGAAGGGCTTGAGAGGAAGAGGAGGTGGTGCATGTGTGTGGCCTCCTGCCCGTGCAGCCGGCGCCCTCGGTGCTCCGCGGCGCCCTGCGGTGCTTCCGGCGGGGCGGGGGCCATGCCACGGGTCGCCCGGAGGGGGGCGCCGCCGCCGCCGCCGCCGCCGCCGCCGCCGCCGCGTTGGTCGAGGGGGCGTTGGCGGCCAAGGGACAGACAGGAAGGCAGGCAAAAGGCCGAGGAAAAAAAGCCTACAGCACCCGGTATTCCCAGGCGGTCTCCCATCCAAGTACTAACCAGGCCCGACCCTGCTTAGCTTCCGAGATCAGACGAGATCGGGCGCGTTCAGGGTGGTATGGCCGTAGACGTCCGCGGCTGCCGCTGGGCGCCCCAAGAGCCTGCTCTGCGCCTCTCCGGGCCAGGCGCCCGCCGCTCCTCAGCCCTCCGCCCGCCCGATCGCGCCAGCCCGCCTGCATGCTCGCCTGCCGGCCCGACTGATTGATTGACTGACCGCCTCCCGCGCCGCGCCCGGGGTGGCGGAGGGCGCCTGCCCCGGGCCGGGCGGGGGGGGTGGGGGCCAAGACGCCTCCCGCACCCCGGAGCGGAGGCTGTCGCCGGAGCCCGGGCGCGCTCCCGTCCCCGGCCTGGCGGGCGCGTCGCCGCCGCTCGGCTCCCCGGATGGCACGCCGCCCCACCTCGGACCGCTCACTGGCTGGGGGGGTGCCGCGGGCCGGCGCCGGCCGGCTCCGGACGACCCCTGGCCTCTCCTGTTCTTCAGCCGGCCTGGCTCAAAGCCAAGCCGGGGCCGCCCGCGCCGCCGGACCCCATCCTCGGACAGGCAGGGACACAGACACAGGTGCCCACGACAGACAGACAGACACACACACACACACACACAGACGGAGGGACACGGGCACTCGGAGCTGGGCCACAAGGCCTGTGGGGGCGAGGCAGCCACCCCGCCGGAGGGGCGCAGGCCCTGGAGCTGCCTTAGGAGCCCTGGCAGCCGCGGGCCCTGCAGCCACGGTGTCAGGGATGCCGTTCTGCCCCCATTCCTGCCCATCAGCCGAACCGCCGCGGGACCGTGTGCCTGTGTTGCGTGCGCGGCGCCCACGCCCAGGCGCGGAGCGAGTCTCTCTTGTGTCTCTTGCTGTGTTGCGCGCGGCCCTTTTCGGCATGGGTGCCGGCCGCCCCCGCGTCGCTGTGGCCTTGGCTGTTGCGGGGCCGCGGAGCGCGCAGCCCGGTGCCAACGGGGCCTGAGGCCCCGGGCGGTCGGGCCATCTGGTGTCCCGGGCCCGCGGAGCGTGGACGTCGTGGCTGAGGGCCGAAGGGACGGTGGTCCGCGGGGGAGGCAGGGCATGTCCTTCGGAGAGAAGGTGCAGGCGGGCCCGGGCCGAAGGTGGGGGGGGTTGCGGGTGGCTGGGTGGCTTGGAGGCTGGGGGCGGTGCCAGGGAATTGCTAGGGGCTGGGGGCGGGCCTGGGGGCGGAGATTGGGGCGGGGCGAGGAGGGCCCCGGCCCCGGCCCCGGCCCCCAAAGCCCCGCCCCGGCCCCGGCCCCCAAAGCCCCGCCCCGGCCCCCCGGAGGGGCTCGCAGGCCTGCGGAGACGGGATCCAGCCCCCGCCCGGCTCCCCCCAGCGACCGCCCCCTCCCCGCCCCGGCCCCGAGGTTCCTGCTGTCGCCCCGTCCCCTCCGTCGGCCGCCTTCGGGCCCCCGCGGCGCCCTGGGACGCGCGGCCGGCTAGGACGTGGGTGGGTGTGCTTGAAGGGCGGGCTGCGAGGGTGAAGGGCTTGAGAGGAAGAGGAGGTGGTGCATGTGTGTGGCCTCCTGCCCGTGCAGCCGGCGCCCTCGGTGCTCCGCGGCGCCCTGCGGTGCTTCCGGCGGGGCGGGGGCCATGCCACGGGTCGCCCGGAGGGGGGCGCCGCCGCCGCCGCCGCCGCCGCCGCCGCCGCCGCCGCGTTGGTCGAGGGGGCGTTGGCGGCCAAGGGACAGACAGGAAGGCAGGCAAAAGGCCGAGGAAAAAAAGCCTACAGCACCCGGTATTCCCAGGCGGTCTCCCATCCAAGTACTAACCAGGCCCGACCCTGCTTAGCTTCCGAGATCAGACGAGATCGGGCGCGTTCAGGGTGGTATGGCCGTAGACGTCCGCGGCTGCCGCTGGGCGCCCCAAGAGCCTGCTCTGCGCCTCTCCGGGCCAGGCGCCCGCCGCTCCTCAGCCCTCCGCCCGCCCGATCGCGCCAGCCCGCCTGCATGCTCGCCTGCCGGCCCGACTGATTGATTGACTGACCGCCTCCCGCGCCGCGCCCGGGGTGGCGGAGGGCGCCTGCCCCGGGCCGGGCGGGGGGGGTGGGGGCCAAGACGCCTCCCGCACCCCGGAGCGGAGGCTGTCGCCGGAGCCCGGGCGCGCTCCCGTCCCCGGCCTGGCGGGCGCGTCGCCGCCGCTCGGCTCCCCGGATGGCACGCCGCCCCACCTCGGACCGCTCACTGGCTGGGGGGGTGCCGCGGGCCGGCGCCGGCCGGCTCCGGACGACCCCTGGCCTCTCCTGTTCTTCAGCCGGCCTGGCTCAAAGCCAAGCCGGGGCCGCCCGCGCCGCCGGACCCCATCCTCGGACAGGCAGGGACACAGACACAGGTGCCCACGACAGACAGACAGACACACACACACACACACACAGACGGAGGGACACGGGCACTCGGAGCTGGGCCACAAGGCCTGTGGGGGCGAGGCAGCCACCCCGCCGGAGGGGCGCAGGCCCTGGAGCTGCCTTAGGAGCCCTGGCAGCCGCGGGCCCTGCAGCCACGGTGTCAGGGATGCCGTTCTGCCCCCATTCCTGCCCATCAGCCGAACCGCCGCGGGACCGTGTGCCTGTGTTGCGTGCGCGGCGCCCACGCCCAGGCGCGGAGCGAGTCTCTCTTGTGTCTCTTGCTGTGTTGCGCGCGGCCCTTTTCGGCATGGGTGCCGGCCGCCCCCGCGTCGCTGTGGCCTTGGCTGTTGCGGGGCCGCGGAGCGCGCAGCCCGGTGCCAACGGGGCCTGAGGCCCCGGGCGGTCGGGCCATCTGGTGTCCCGGGCCCGCGGAGCGTGGACGTCGTGGCTGAGGGCCGAAGGGACGGTGGTCCGCGGGGGAGGCAGGGCATGTCCTTCGGAGAGAAGGTGCAGGCGGGCCCGGGCCGAAGGTGGGGGGGGTTGCGGGTGGCTGGGTGGCTTGGAGGCTGGGGGCGGTGCCAGGGAATTGCTAGGGGCTGGGGGCGGGCCTGGGGGCGGAGATTGGGGCGGGGCGAGGAGGGCCCCGGCCCCGGCCCCGGCCCCCAAAGCCCCGCCCCGGCCCCGGCCCCCAAAGCCCCGCCCCGGCCCCCCGGAGGGGCTCGCAGGCCTGCGGAGACGGGATCCAGCCCCCGCCCGGCTCCCCCCAGCGACCGCCCCCTCCCCGCCCCGGCCCCGAGGTTCCTGCTGTCGCCCCGTCCCCTCCGTCGGCCGCCTTCGGGCCCCCGCGGCGCCCTGGGACGCGCGGCCGGCTAGGACGTGGGTGGGTGTGCTTGAAGGGCGGGCTGCGAGGGTGAAGGGCTTGAGAGGAAGAGGAGGTGGTGCATGTGTGTGGCCTCCTGCCCGTGCAGCCGGCGCCCTCGGTGCTCCGCGGCGCCCTGCGGTGCTTCCGGCGGGGCGGGGGCCATGCCACGGGTCGCCCGGAGGGGGGCGCCGCCGCCGCCGCCGCCGCCGCCGCCGCCGCCGCCGCGTTGGTCGAGGGGGCGTTGGCGGCCAAGGGACAGACAGGAAGGCAGGCAAAAGGCCGAGGAAAAAAAGCCTACAGCACCCGGTATTCCCAGGCGGTCTCCCATCCAAGTACTAACCAGGCCCGACCCTGCTTAGCTTCCGAGATCAGACGAGATCGGGCGCGTTCAGGGTGGTATGGCCGTAGACGTCCGCGGCTGCCGCTGGGCGCCCCAAGAGCCTGCTCTGCGCCTCTCCGGGCCAGGCGCCCGCCGCTCCTCAGCCCTCCGCCCGCCCGATCGCGCCAGCCCGCCTGCATGCTCGCCTGCCGGCCCGACTGATTGATTGACTGACCGCCTCCCGCGCCGCGCCCGGGGTGGCGGAGGGCGCCTGCCCCGGGCCGGGCGGGGGGGGTGGGGGCCAAGACGCCTCCCGCACCCCGGAGCGGAGGCTGTCGCCGGAGCCCGGGCGCGCTCCCGTCCCCGGCCTGGCGGGCGCGTCGCCGCCGCTCGGCTCCCCGGATGGCACGCCGCCCCACCTCGGACCGCTCACTGGCTGGGGGGGTGCCGCGGGCCGGCGCCGGCCGGCTCCGGACGACCCCTGGCCTCTCCTGTTCTTCAGCCGGCCTGGCTCAAAGCCAAGCCGGGGCCGCCCGCGCCGCCGGACCCCATCCTCGGACAGGCAGGGACACAGACACAGGTGCCCACGACAGACAGACAGACACACACACACACACACACACACACAGACGGAGGGACACGGGCACTCGGAGCTGGGCCACAAGGCCTGTGGGGGCGAGGCAGCCACCCCGCCGGAGGGGCGCAGGCCCTGGAGCTGCCTTAGGAGCCCTGGCAGCCGCGGGCCCTGCAGCCACGGTGTCAGGGATGCCGTTCTGCCCCCATTCCTGCCCATCAGCCGAACCGCCGCGGGACCGTGTGCCTGTGTTGCGTGCGCGGCGCCCACGCCCAGGCGCGGAGCGAGTCTCTCTTGTGTCTCTTGCTGTGTTGCGCGCGGCCCTTTTCGGCATGGGTGCCGGCCGCCCCCGCGTCGCTGTGGCCTTGGCTGTTGCGGGGCCGCGGAGCGCGCAGCCCGGTGCCAACGGGGCCTGAGGCCCCGGGCGGTCGGGCCATCTGGTGTCCCGGGCCCGCGGAGCGTGGACGTCGTGGCTGAGGGCCGAAGGGACGGTGGTCCGCGGGGGAGGCAGGGCATGTCCTTCGGAGAGAAGGTGCAGGCGGGCCCGGGCCGAAGGTGGGGGGGGTTGCGGGTGGCTGGGTGGCTTGGAGGCTGGGGGCGGTGCCAGGGAATTGCTAGGGGCTGGGGGCGGGCCTGGGGGCGGAGATTGGGGCGGGGCGAGGAGGGCCCGCAGGCGGGCCCGGCCCCGGCCCCGGCCCCGGCCCCGGCCCCCAAAGCCCCGCCCCGGCCCCCCGGAGGGGCTCGCAGGCCTGCGGAGACGGGATCCAGCCCCCGCCCGGCTCCCCCCAGCGACCGCCCCCTCCCCGCCCCGGCCCCGAGGTTCCTGCTGTCGCCCCGTCCCCTCCGTCGGCCGCCTTCGGGCCCCCGCGGCGCCCTGGGACGCGCGGCCGGCTAGGACGTGGGTGGGTGTGCTTGAAGGGCGGGCTGCGAGGGTGAAGGGCTTGAGAGGAAGAGGAGGTGGTGCATGTGTGTGGCCTCCTGCCCGTGCAGCCGGCGCCCTCGGTGCTCCGCGGCGCCCTGCGGTGCTTCCGGCGGGGCGGGGGCCATGCCACGGGTCGCCCGGAGGGGGGCGCCGCCGCCGCCGCCGCCGCCGCCGCCGCCGCCGCCGCCGCCGCGTTGGTCGAGGGGGCGTTGGCGGCCAAGGGACAGACAGGAAGGCAGGCAAAAGGCCGAGGAAAAAAAGCCTACAGCACCCGGTATTCCCAGGCGGTCTCCCATCCAAGTACTAACCAGGCCCGACCCTGCTTAGCTTCCGAGATCAGACGAGATCGGGCGCGTTCAGGGTGGTATGGCCGTAGACGTCTGCGGCTGCCGCTGGGCGCCCCAAGAGCCTGCTCTGCGCCTCTCCGGGCCAGGCGCCCGCCGCTCCTCAGCCCTCCGCCCGCCCGATCGCGCCAGCCCGCCTGCATGCTCGCCTGCCGGCCCGACTGATTGATTGACTGACCGCCTCCCGCGCCGCGCCCGGGGTGGCGGAGGGCGCCTGCCCCGGGCCGGGCGGGGGGGGTGGGGGCCAAGACGCCTCCCGCACCCCGGAGCGGAGGCTGTCGCCGGAGCCCGGGCGCGCTCCCGTCCCCGGCCTGGCGGGCGCGTCGCCGCCGCTCGGCTCCCCGGATGGCACGCCGCCCCACCTCGGACCGCTCACTGGCTGGGGGGGTGCCGCGGGCCGGCGCCGGCCGGCTCCGGACGACCCCTGGCCTCTCCTGTTCTTCAGCCGGCCTGGCTCAAAGCCAAGCCGGGGCCGCCCGCGCCGCCGGACCCCATCCTCGGACAGGCAGGGACACAGACACAGGTGCCCACGACAGACAGACAGACACACACACACACACACACACACACAGACGGAGGGACACGGGCACTCGGAGCTGGGCCACAAGGCCTGTGGGGGCGAGGCAGCCACCCCGCCGGAGGGGCGCAGGCCCTGGAGCTGCCTTAGGAGCCCTGGCAGCCGCGGGCCCTGCAGCCACGGTGTCAGGGATGCCGTTCTGCCCCCATTCCTGCCCATCAGCCGAACCGCCGCGGGACCGTGTGCCTGTGTTGCGTGCGCGGCGCCCACGCCCAGGCGCGGAGCGAGTCTCTCTTGTGTCTCTTGCTGTGTTGCGCGCGGCCCTTTTCGGCATGGGTGCCGGCCGCCCCCGCGTCGCTGTGGCCTTGGCTGTTGCGGGGCCGCGGAGCGCGCAGCCCGGTGCCAACGGGGCCTGAGGCCCCGGGCGGTCGGGCCATCTGGTGTCCCGGGCCCGCGGAGCGTGGACGTCGTGGCTGAGGGCCGAAGGGACGGTGGTCCGCGGGGGAGGCAGGGCATGTCCTTCGGAGAGAAGGTGCAGGCGGGCCCGGGCCGAAGGTGGGGGGGGTTGCGGGTGGCTGGGTGGCTTGGAGGCTGGGGGCGGTGCCAGGGAATTGCTAGGGGCTGGGGGCGGGCCTGGGGGCGGAGATTGGGGCGGGGCGAGGAGGGCCCGCAGGCGGGCCCGGCCCCGGCCCCGGCCCCGGCCCCGGCCCCCAAAGCCCCGCCCCGGCCCCCCGGAGGGGCTCGCAGGCCTGCGGAGACGGGATCCAGCCCCCGCCCGGCTCCCCCCAGCGACCGCCCCCTCCCCGCCCCGGCCCCGAGGTTCCTGCTGTCGCCCCGTCCCCTCCGTCGGCCGCCTTCGGGCCCCCGCGGCGCCCTGGGACGCGCGGCCGGCTAGGACGTGGGTGGGTGTGCTTGAAGGGCGGGCTGCGAGGGTGAAGGGCTTGAGAGGAAGAGGAGGTGGTGCATGTGTGTGGCCTCCTGCCCGTGCAGCCGGCGCCCTCGGTGCTCCGCGGCGCCCTGCGGTGCTTCCGGCGGGGCGGGGGCCATGCCACGGGTCGCCCGGAGGGGGGCGCCGCCGCCGCCGCCGCCGCCGCCGCCGCCGCCGCCGCCGCCGCCGCGTTGGTCGAGGGGGCGTTGGCGGCCAAGGGACAGACAGGAAGGCAGGCAAAAGGCCGAGGAAAAAAAGCCTACAGCACCCGGTATTCCCAGGCGGTCTCCCATCCAAGTACTAACCAGGCCCGACCCTGCTTAGCTTCCGAGATCAGACGAGATCGGGCGCGTTCAGGGTGGTATGGCCGTAGACGTCCGCGGCTGCCGCTGGGCGCCCCAAGAGCCTGCTCTGCGCCTCTCCGGGCCAGGCGCCCGCCGCTCCTCAGCCCTCCGCCCGCCCGATCGCGCCAGCCCGCCTGCATGCTCGCCTGCCGGCCCGACTGATTGATTGACTGACCGCCTCCCGCGCCGCGCCCGGGGTGGCGGAGGGCGCCTGCCCCGGGCCGGGCGGGGGGGGTGGGGGCCAAGACGCCTCCCGCACCCCGGAGCGGAGGCTGTCGCCGGAGCCCGGGCGCGCTCCCGTCCCCGGCCTGGCGGGCGCGTCGCCGCCGCTCGGCTCCCCGGATGGCACGCCGCCCCACCTCGGACCGCTCACTGGCTGGGGGGGTGCCGCGGGCCGGCGCCGGCCGGCTCCGGACGACCCCTGGCCTCTCCTGTTCTTCAGCCGGCCTGGCTCAAAGCCAAGCCGGGGCCGCCCGCGCCGCCGGACCCCATCCTCGGACAGGCAGGGACACAGACACAGGTGCCCACGACAGACAGACAGACACACACACACACACACACACACACAGACGGAGGGACACGGGCACTCGGAGCTGGGCCACAAGGCCTGTGGGGGCGAGGCAGCCACCCCGCCGGAGGGGCGCAGGCCCTGGAGCTGCCTTAGGAGCCCTGGCAGCCGCGGGCCCTGCAGCCACGGTGTCAGGGATGCCGTTCTGCCCCCATTCCTGCCCATCAGCCGAACCGCCGCGGGACCGTGTGCCTGTGTTGCGTGCGCGGCGCCCACGCCCAGGCGCGGAGCGAGTCTCTCTTGTGTCTCTTGCTGTGTTGCGCGCGGCCCTTTTCGGCATGGGTGCCGGCCGCCCCCGCGTCGCTGTGGCCTTGGCTGTTGCGGGGCCGCGGAGCGCGCAGCCCGGTGCCAACGGGGCCTGAGGCCCCGGGCGGTCGGGCCATCTGGTGTCCCGGGCCCGCGGAGCGTGGACGTCGTGGCTGAGGGCCGAAGGGACGGTGGTCCGCGGGGGAGGCAGGGCATGTCCTTCGGAGAGAAGGTGCAGGCGGGCCCGGGCCGAAGGTGGGGGGGGTTGCGGGTGGCTGGGTGGCTTGGAGGCTGGGGGCGGTGCCAGGGAATTGCTAGGGGCTGGGGGCGGGCCTGGGGGCGGAGATTGGGGCGGGGCGAGGAGGGCCCGCAGGCGGGCCCGGCCCCGGCCCCGGCCCCGGCCCCGGCCCCCAAAGCCCCGCCCCGGCCCCCCGGAGGGGCTCGCAGGCCTGCGGAGACGGGATCCAGCCCCCGCCCGGCTCCCCCCAGCGACCGCCCCCTCCCCGCCCCGGCCCCGAGGTTCCTGCTGTCGCCCCGTCCCCTCCGTCGGCCGCCTTCGGGCCCCCGCGGCGCCCTGGGACGCGCGGCCGGCTAGGACGTGGGTGGGTGTGCTTGAAGGGCGGGCTGCGAGGGTGAAGGGCTTGAGAGGAAGAGGAGGTGGTGCATGTGTGTGGCCTCCTGCCCGTGCAGCCGGCGCCCTCGGTGCTCCGCGGCGCCCTGCGGTGCTTCCGGCGGGGCGGGGGCCATGCCACGGGTCGCCCGGAGGGGGGCGCCGCCGCCGCCGCCGCCGCCGCCGCCGCCGCCGCCGCCGCGTTGGTCGAGGGGGCGTTGGCGGCCAAGGGACAGACAGGAAGGCAGGCAAAAGGCCGAGGAAAAAAAGCCTACAGCACCCGGTATTCCCAGGCGGTCTCCCATCCAAGTACTAACCAGGCCCGACCCTGCTTAGCTTCCGAGATCAGACGAGATCGGGCGCGTTCAGGGTGGTATGGCCGTAGACGTCCGCGGCTGCCGCTGGGCGCCCCAAGAGCCTGCTCTGCGCCTCTCCGGGCCAGGCGCCCGCCGCTCCTCAGCCCTCCGCCCGCCCGATCGCGCCAGCCCGCCTGCATGCTCGCCTGCCGGCCCGACTGATTGATTGACTGACCGCCTCCCGCGCCGCGCCCGGGGTGGCGGAGGGCGCCTGCCCCGGGCCGGGCGGGGGGGGTGGGGGCCAAGACGCCTCCCGCACCCCGGAGCGGAGGCTGTCGCCGGAGCCCGGGCGCGCTCCCGTCCCCGGCCTGGCGGGCGCGTCGCCGCCGCTCGGCTCCCCGGATGGCACGCCGCCCCACCTCGGACCGCTCACTGGCTGGGGGGGTGCCGCGGGCCGGCGCCGGCCGGCTCCGGACGACCCCTGGCCTCTCCTGTTCTTCAGCCGGCCTGGCTCAAAGCCAAGCCGGGGCCGCCCGCGCCGCCGGACCCCATCCTCGGACAGGCAGGGACACAGACACAGGTGCCCACGACAGACAGACAGACACACACACACACACACACACACAGACGGAGGGACACGGGCACTCGGAGCTGGGCCACAAGGCCTGTGGGGGCGAGGCAGCCACCCCGCCGGAGGGGCGCAGGCCCTGGAGCTGCCTTAGGAGCCCTGGCAGCCGCGGGCCCTGCAGCCACGGTGTCAGGGATGCCGTTCTGCCCCCATTCCTGCCCATCAGCCGAACCGCCGCGGGACCGTGTGCCTGTGTTGCGTGCGCGGCGCCCACGCCCAGGCGCGGAGCGAGTCTCTCTTGTGTCTCTTGCTGTGTTGCGCGCGGCCCTTTTCGGCATGGGTGCCGGCCGCCCCCGCGTCGCTGTGGCCTTGGCTGTTGCGGGGCCGCGGAGCGCGCAGCCCGGTGCCAACGGGGCCTGAGGCCCCGGGCGGTCGGGCCATCTGGTGTCCCGGGCCCGCGGAGCGTGGACGTCGTGGCTGAGGGCCGAAGGGACGGTGGTCCGCGGGGGAGGCAGGGCATGTCCTTCGGAGAGAAGGTGCAGGCGGGCCCGGGCCGAAGGTGGGGGGGGTTGCGGGTGGCTGGGTGGCTTGGAGGCTGGGGGCGGTGCCAGGGAATTGCTAGGGGCTGGGGGCGGGCCTGGGGGCGGAGATTGGGGCGGGGCGAGGAGGGCCCGCAGGCGGGCCCGGCCCCGGCCCCGGCCCCGGCCCCCAAAGCCCCGCCCCGGCCCCGGCCCCCAAAGCCCCGCCCCGGCCCCCCGGAGGGGCTCGCAGGCCTGCGGAGACGGGATCCAGCCCCCGCCCGGCTCCCCCCAGCGACCGCCCCCTCCCCGCCCCGGCCCCGAGGTTCCTGCTGTCGCCCCGTCCCCTCCGTCGGCCGCCTTCGGGCCCCCGCGGCGCCCTGGGACGCGCGGCCGGCTAGGACGTGGGTGGGTGTGCTTGAAGGGCGGGCTGCGAGGGTGAAGGGCTTGAGAGGAAGAGGAGGTGGTGCATGTGTGTGGCCTCCTGCCCGTGCAGCCGGCGCCCTCGGTGCTCCGCGGCGCCCTGCGGTGCTTCCGGCGGGGCGGGGGCCATGCCACGGGTCGCCCGGAGGGGGGCGCCGCCGCCGCCGCCGCCGCCGCCGCCGCCGCCGCCGCCGCGTTGGTCGAGGGGGCGTTGGCGGCCAAGGGACAGACAGGAAGGCAGGCAAAAGGCCGAGGAAAAAAAGCCTACAGCACCCGGTATTCCCAGGCGGTCTCCCATCCAAGTACTAACCAGGCCCGACCCTGCTTAGCTTCCGAGATCAGACGAGATCGGGCGCGTTCAGGGTGGTATGGCCGTAGACGTCCGCGGCTGCCGCTGGGCGCCCCAAGAGCCTGCTCTGCGCCTCTCCGGGCCAGGCGCCCGCCGCTCCTCAGCCCTCCGCCCGCCCGATCGCGCCAGCCCGCCTGCATGCTCGCCTGCCGGCCCGACTGATTGATTGACTGACCGCCTCCCGCGCCGCGCCCGGGGTGGCGGAGGGCGCCTGCCCCGGGCCGGGCGGGGGGGGTGGGGGCCAAGACGCCTCCCGCACCCCGGAGCGGAGGCTGTCGCCGGAGCCCGGGCGCGCTCCCGTCCCCGGCCTGGCGGGCGCGTCGCCGCCGCTCGGCTCCCCGGATGGCACGCCGCCCCACCTCGGACCGCTCACTGGCTGGGGGGGTGCCGCGGGCCGGCGCCGGCCGGCTCCGGACGACCCCTGGCCTCTCCTGTTCTTCAGCCGGCCTGGCTCAAAGCCAAGCCGGGGCCGCCCGCGCCGCCGGACCCCATCCTCGGACAGGCAGGGACACAGACACAGGTGCCCACGACAGACAGACAGACACACACACACACACACACACACACAGACGGAGGGACACGGGCACTCGGAGCTGGGCCACAAGGCCTGTGGGGGCGAGGCAGCCACCCCGCCGGAGGGGCGCAGGCCCTGGAGCTGCCTTAGGAGCCCTGGCAGCCGCGGGCCCTGCAGCCACGGTGTCAGGGATGCCGTTCTGCCCCCATTCCTGCCCATCAGCCGAACCGCCGCGGGACCGTGTGCCTGTGTTGCGTGCGCGGCGCCCACGCCCAGGCGCGGAGCGAGTCTCTCTTGTGTCTCTTGCTGTGTTGCGCGCGGCCCTTTTCGGCATGGGTGCCGGCCGCCCCCGCGTCGCTGTGGCCTTGGCTGTTGCGGGGCCGCGGAGCGCGCAGCCCGGTGCCAACGGGGCCTGAGGCCCCGGGCGGTCGGGCCATCTGGTGTCCCGGGCCCGCGGAGCGTGGACGTCGTGGCTGAGGGCCGAAGGGACGGTGGTCCGCGGGGGAGGCAGGGCATGTCCTTCGGAGAGAAGGTGCAGGCGGGCCCGGGCCGAAGGTGGGGGGGGTTGCGGGTGGCTGGGTGGCTTGGAGGCTGGGGGCGGTGCCAGGGAATTGCTAGGGGCTGGGGGCGGGCCTGGGGGCGGAGATTGGGGCGGGGCGAGGAGGGCCCGCAGGCGGGCCCGGCCCCGGCCCCGGCCCCGGCCCCGGCCCCCAAAGCCCCGCCCCGGCCCCCCGGAGGGGCTCGCAGGCCTGCGGAGACGGGATCCAGCCCCCGCCCGGCTCCCCCCAGCGACCGCCCCCTCCCCGCCCCGGCCCCGAGGTTCCTGCTGTCGCCCCGTCCCCTCCGTCGGCCGCCTTCGGGCCCCCGCGGCGCCCTGGGACGCGCGGCCGGCTAGGACGTGGGTGGGTGTGCTTGAAGGGCGGGCTGCGAGGGTGAAGGGCTTGAGAGGAAGAGGAGGTGGTGCATGTGTGTGGCCTCCTGCCCGTGCAGCCGGCGCCCTCGGTGCTCCGCGGCGCCCTGCGGTGCTTCCGGCGGGGCGGGGGCCATGCCACGGGTCGCCCGGAGGGGGGCGCCGCCGCCGCCGCCGCCGCCGCCGCCGCCGCCGCCGCCGCGTTGGTCGAGGGGGCGTTGGCGGCCAAGGGACAGACAGGAAGGCAGGCAAAAGGCCGAGGAAAAAAAGCCTACAGCACCCGGTATTCCCAGGCGGTCTCCCATCCAAGTACTAACCAGGCCCGACCCTGCTTAGCTTCCGAGATCAGACGAGATCGGGCGCGTTCAGGGTGGTATGGCCGTAGACGTCCGCGGCTGCCGCTGGGCGCCCCAAGAGCCTGCTCTGCGCCTCTCCGGGCCAGGCGCCCGCCGCTCCTCAGCCCTCCGCCCGCCCGATCGCGCCAGCCCGCCTGCATGCTCGCCTGCCGGCCCGACTGATTGATTGACTGACCGCCTCCCGCGCCGCGCCCGGGGTGGCGGAGGGCGCCTGCCCCGGGCCGGGCGGGGGGGGTGGGGGCCAAGACGCCTCCCGCACCCCGGAGCGGAGGCTGTCGCCGGAGCCCGGGCGCGCTCCCGTCCCCGGCCTGGCGGGCGCGTCGCCGCCGCTCGGCTCCCCGGATGGCACGCCGCCCCACCTCGGACCGCTCACTGGCTGGGGGGGTGCCGCGGGCCGGCGCCGGCCGGCTCCGGACGACCCCTGGCCTCTCCTGTTCTTCAGCCGGCCTGGCTCAAAGCCAAGCCGGGGCCGCCCGCGCCGCCGGACCCCATCCTCGGACAGGCAGGGACACAGACACAGGTGCCCACGACAGACAGACAGACACACACACACACACACACACAGACGGAGGGACACGGGCACTCGGAGCTGGGCCACAAGGCCTGTGGGGGCGAGGCAGCCACCCCGCCGGAGGGGCGCAGGCCCTGGAGCTGCCTTAGGAGCCCTGGCAGCCGCGGGCCCTGCAGCCACGGTGTCAGGGATGCCGTTCTGCCCCCATTCCTGCCCATCAGCCGAACCGCCGCGGGACCGTGTGCCTGTGTTGCGTGCGCGGCGCCCACGCCCAGGCGCGGAGCGAGTCTCTCTTGTGTCTCTTGCTGTGTTGCGCGCGGCCCTTTTCGGCATGGGTGCCGGCCGCCCCCGCGTCGCTGTGGCCTTGGCTGTTGCGGGGCCGCGGAGCGCGCAGCCCGGTGCCAACGGGGCCTGAGGCCCCGGGCGGTCGGGCCATCTGGTGTCCCGGGCCCGCGGAGCGTGGACGTCGTGGCTGAGGGCCGAAGGGACGGTGGTCCGCGGGGGAGGCAGGGCATGTCCTTCGGAGAGAAGGTGCAGGCGGGCCCGGGCCGAAGGTGGGGGGGGTTGCGGGTGGCTGGGTGGCTTGGAGGCTGGGGGCGGTGCCAGGGAATTGCTAGGGGCTGGGGGCGGGCCTGGGGGCGGAGATTGGGGCGGGGCGAGGAGGGCCCCGGCCCCGGCCCCGGCCCCCAAAGCCCCGCCCCGGCCCCGGCCCCCAAAGCCCCGCCCCGGCCCCCCGGAGGGGCTCGCAGGCCTGCGGAGACGGGATCCAGCCCCCGCCCGGCTCCCCCCAGCGACCGCCCCCTCCCCGCCCCGGCCCCGAGGTTCCTGCTGTCGCCCCGTCCCCTCCGTCGGCCGCCTTCGGGCCCCCGCGGCGCCCTGGGACGCGCGGCTGGCTAGGACGTGGGTGGGTGTGCTTGAAGGGCGGGCTGCGAGGGTGAAGGGCTTGAGAGGAAGAGGAGGTGGTGCATGTGTGTGGCCTCCTGCCCGTGCAGCCGGCGCCCTCGGTGCTCCGCGGCGCCCTGCGGTGCTTCCGGCGGGGCGGGGGCCATGCCACGGGTCGCCCGGAGGGGGGCGCCGCCGCCGCCGCCGCCGCCGCCGCCGCGTTGGTCGAGGGGGCGTTGGCGGCCAAGGGACAGACAGGAAGGCAGGCAAAAGGCCGAGGAAAAAAAGCCTACAGCACCCGGT
Source organism: Vulpes vulpes (assembly GCF_048418805.1). Classification (NCBI taxonomy): domain Eukaryota; kingdom Metazoa; phylum Chordata; class Mammalia; order Carnivora; family Canidae; genus Vulpes; species Vulpes vulpes. The sequence goes on from NW_027325760.1 coordinate 102,082, forward strand.
ATTCCCAGGCGGTCTCCCATCCAAGTACTAACCAGGCCCGACCCTGCTTAGCTTCCGAGATCAGACGAGATCGGGCGCGTTCAGGGTGGTATGGCCGTAGACGTCCGCGGCTGCCGCTGGGCGCCCCAAGAGCCTGCTCTGCGCCTCTCCGGGCCAGGCGCCCGCCGCTCCTCAGCCCTCCGCCCGCCCGATCGCGCCAGCCCGCCTGCATGCTCGCCTGCCGGCCCGACTGATTGATTGACTGACCGCCTCCCGCGCCGCGCCCGGGGTGGCGGAGGGCGCCTGCCCCGGGCCGGGCGGGGGGGGTGGGGGCCAAGACGCCTCCCGCACCCCGGAGCGGAGGCTGTCGCCGGAGCCCGGGCGCGCTCCCGTCCCCGGCCTGGCGGGCGCGTCGCCGCCGCTCGGCTCCCCGGATGGCACGCCGCCCCACCTCGGACCGCTCACTGGCTGGGGGGGTGCCGCGGGCCGGCGCCGGCCGGCTCCGGACGACCCCTGGCCTCTCCTGTTCTTCAGCCGGCCTGGCTCAAAGCCAAGCCGGGGCCGCCCGCGCCGCCGGACCCCATCCTCGGACAGGCAGGGACACAGACACAGGTGCCCACGACAGACAGACAGACACACACACACACACACACACAGACGGAGGGACACGGGCACTCGGAGCTGGGCCACAAGGCCTGTGGGGGCGAGGCAGCCACCCCGCCGGAGGGGCGCAGGCCCTGGAGCTGCCTTAGGAGCCCTGGCAGCCGCGGGCCCTGCAGCCACGGTGTCAGGGATGCCGTTCTGCCCCCATTCCTGCCCATCAGCCGAACCGCCGCGGGACCGTGTGCCTGTGTTGCGTGCGCGGCGCCCACGCCCAGGCGCGGAGCGAGTCTCTCTTGTGTCTCTTGCTGTGTTGCGCGCGGCCCTTTTCGGCATGGGTGCCGGCCGCCCCCGCGTCGCTGTGGCCTTGGCTGTTGCGGGGCCGCGGAGCGCGCAGCCCGGTGCCAACGGGGCCTGAGGCCCCGGGCGGTCGGGCCATCTGGTGTCCCGGGCCCGCGGAGCGTGGACGTCGTGGCTGAGGGCCGAAGGGACGGTGGTCCGCGGGGGAGGCAGGGCATGTGCTTCGGAGAGAAGGTGCAGGCGGGCCCGGGCCGAAGGTGGGGGGGGTTGCGGGTGGCTGGGTGGCTTGGAGGCTGGGGGCGGTGCCAGGGAATTGCTAGGGGCTGGGGGCGGGCCTGGGGGCGGAGATTGGGGCGGGGCGAGGAGGGCCCCGGCCCCGGCCCCAGCCCCCAAAGCCCCGCCCCGGCCCCGGCCCCCAAAGCCCCGCCCCGGCCCCCCGGAGGGGCTCGCAGGCCTGCGGAGACGGGATCCAGCCCCCGCCCGGCTCCCCCCAGCGACCGCCCCCTCCCCGCCCCGGCCCCGAGGTTCCTGCTGTCGCCCCGTCCCCTCCGTCGGCCGCCTTCGGGCCCCCGCGGCGCCCTGGGACGCGCGGCCGGCTAGGACGTGGGTGGGTGTGCTTGAAGGGCGGGCTGCGAGGGTGAAGGGCTTGAGAGGAAGAGGAGGTGGTGCATGTGTGTGGCCTCCTGCCCGTGCAGCCGGCGCCCTCGGTGCTCCGCGGCGCCCTGCGGTGCTTCCGGCGGGGCGGGGGCCATGCCACGGGTCGCCCGGAGGGGGGCGCCGCCGCCGCCGCCGCCGCCGCCGCCGCCGCCGCCGCGTTGGTCGAGGGGGCGTTGGCGGCCAAGGGACAGACAGGAAGGCAGGCAAAAGGCCGAGGAAAAAAAGCCTACAGCACCCGGTATTCCCAGGCGGTCTCCCATCCAAGTACTAACCAGGCCCGACCCTGCTTAGCTTCCGAGATCAGACGAGATCCGGCGCGTTCAGGGTGGTATGGCCGTAGACGTCCGCGGCTGCCGCTGGGCGCCCCAAGAGCCTGCTCTGCGCCTCTCCGGGCCAGGCGCCCGCCGCTCCTCAGCCCTCCGCCCGCCCGATCGCGCCAGCCCGCCTGCATGCTCGCCTGCCGGCCCGACTGATTGATTGACTGACCGCCTCCCGCGCCGCGCCCGGGGTGGCGGAGGGCGCCTGCCCCGGGCCGGGCGGGGGGGGTGGGGGCCAAGACGCCTCCCGCACCCCGGAGCGGAGGCTGTCGCCGGAGCCCGGGCGCGCTCCCGTCCCCGGCCTGGCGGGCGCGTCGCCGCCGCTCGGCTCCCCGGATGGCACGCCGCCCCACCTCGGACCGCTCACTGGCTGGGGGGGTGCCGCGGGCCGGCGCCGGCCGGCTCCGGACGACCCCTGGCCTCTCCTGTTCTTCAGCCGGCCTGGCTCAAAGCCAAGCCGGGGCCGCCCGCGCCGCCGGACCCCATCCTCGGACAGGCAGGGACACAGACACAGGTGCCCACGACAGACAGACAGACACACACACACACACACACACACACAGACGGAGGGACACGGGCACTCGGAGCTGGGCCACAAGGCCTGTGGGGGCGAGGCAGCCACCCCGCCGGAGGGGCGCAGGCCCTGGAGCTGCCTTAGGAGCCCTGGCAGCCGCGGGCCCTGCAGCCACGGTGTCAGGGATGCCGTTCTGCCCCCATTCCTGCCCATCAGCCGAACCGCCGCGGGACCGTGTGCCTGTGTTGCGTGCGCGGCGCCCACGCCCAGGCGCGGAGCGAGTCTCTCTTGTGTCTCTTGCTGTGTTGCGCGCGGCCCTTTTCGGCATGGGTGCCGGCCGCCCCCGCGTCGCTGTGGCCTTGGCTGTTGCGGGGCCGCGGAGCGCGCAGCCCGGTGCCAACGGGGCCTGAGGCCCCGGGCGGTCGGGCCATCTGGTGTCCCGGGCCCGCGGAGCGTGGACGTCGTGGCTGAGGGCCGAAGGGACGGTGGTCCGCGGGGGAGGCAGGGCATGTCCTTCGGAGAGAAGGTGCAGGCGGGCCCGGGCCGAAGGTGGGGGGGGTTGCGGGTGGCTGGGTGGCTTGGAGGCTGGGGGCGGTGCCAGGGAATTGCTAGGGGCTGGGGGCGGGCCTGGGGGCGGAGATTGGGGCGGGGCGAGGAGGGCCCGCAGGCGGGCCCGGCCCCGGCCCCGGCCCCGGCCCCGGCCCCCAAAGCCCCGCCCCGGCCCCCCGGAGGGGCTCGCAGGCCTGCGGAGACGGGATCCAGCCCCCGCCCGGCTCCCCCCAGCGACCGCCCCCTCCCCGCCCCGGCCCCGAGGTTCCTGCTGTCGCCCCGTCCCCTCCGTCGGCCGCCTTCGGGCCCCCGCGGCGCCCTGGGACGCGCGGCCGGCTAGGACGTGGGTGGGTGTGCTTGAAGGGCGGGCTGCGAGGGTGAAGGGCTTGAGAGGAAGAGGAGGTGGTGCATGTGTGTGGCCTCCTGCCCGTGCAGCCGGCGCCCTCGGTGCTCCGCGGCGCCCTGCGGTGCTTCCGGCGGGGCGGGGGCCATGCCACGGGTCGCCCGGAGGGGGGCGCCGCCGCCGCCGCCGCCGCCGCGTTGGTCGAGGGGGCGTTGGCGGCCAAGGGACAGACAGGAAGGCAGGCAAAAGGCCGAGGAAAAAAAGCCTACAGCACCCGGTATTCCCAGGCGGTCTCCCATCCAAGTACTAACCAGGCCCGACCCTGCTTAGCTTCCGAGATCAGACGAGATCGGGCGCGTTCAGGGTGGTATGGCCGTAGACGTCCGCGGCTGCCGCTGGGCGCCCCAAGAGCCTGCTCTGCGCCTCTCCGGGCCAGGCGCCCGCCGCTCCTCAGCCCTCCGCCCGCCCGATCGCGCCAGCCCGCCTGCATGCTCGCCTGCCGGCCCGACTGATTGATTGACTGACCGCCTCCCGCGCCGCGCCCGGGGTGGCGGAGGGCGCCTGCCCCGGGCCGGGCGGGGGGGGTGGGGGCCAAGACGCCTCCCGCACCCCGGAGCGGAGGCTGTCGCCGGAGCCCGGGCGCGCTCCCGTCCCCGGCCTGGCGGGCGCGTCGCCGCCGCTCGGCTCCCCGGATGGCACGCCGCCCCACCTCGGACCGCTCACTGGCTGGGGGGGTGCCGCGGGCCGGCGCCGGCCGGCTCCGGACGACCCCTGGCCTCTCCTGTTCTTCAGCCGGCCTGGCTCAAAGCCAAGCCGGGGCCGCCCGCGCCGCCGGACCCCATCCTCGGACAGGCAGGGACACAGACACAGGTGCCCACGACAGACAGACAGACACACACACACACACACACACACAGACGGAGGGACACGGGCACTCGGAGCTGGGCCACAAGGCCTGTGGGGGCGAGGCAGCCACCCCGCCGGAGGGGCGCAGGCCCTGGAGCTGCCTTAGGAGCCCTGGCAGCCGCGGGCCCTGCAGCCACGGTGTCAGGGATGCCGTTCTGCCCCCATTCCTGCCCATCAGCCGAACCGCCGCGGGACCGTGTGCCTGTGTTGCGTGCGCGGCGCCCACGCCCAGGCGCGGAGCGAGTCTCTCTTGTGTCTCTTGCTGTGTTGCGCGCGGCCCTTTTCGGCATGGGTGCCGGCCGCCCCCGCGTCGCTGTGGCCTTGGCTGTTGCGGGGCCGCGGAGCGCGCAGCCCGGTGCCAACGGGGCCTGAGGCCCCGGGCGGTCGGGCCATCTGGTGTCCCGGGCCCGCGGAGCGTGGACGTCGTGGCTGAGGGCCGAAGGGACGGTGGTCCGCGGGGGAGGCAGGGCATGTCCTTCGGAGAGAAGGTGCAGGCGGGCCCGGGCCGAAGGTGGGGGGGGTTGCGGGTGGCTGGGTGGCTTGGAGGCTGGGGGCGGTGCCAGGGAATTGCTAGGGGCTGGGGGCGGGCCTGGGGGCGGAGATTGGGGCGGGGCGAGGAGGGCCCGCAGGCGGGCCCGGCCCCGGCCCCGGCCCCGGCCCCGGCCCCCAAAGCCCCGCCCCGGCCCCCCGGAGGGGCTCGCAGGCCTGCGGAGACGGGATCCAGCCCCCGCCCGGCTCCCCCCAGCGACCGCTCCCTCCCCGCCCCGGCCCCGAGGTTCCTGCTGTCGCCCCGTCCCCTCCGTCGGCCGCCTTCGGGCCCCCGCGGCGCCCTGGGACGCGCGGCCGGCTAGGACGTGGGTGGGTGTGCTTGAAGGGCGGGCTGCGAGGGTGAAGGGCTTGAGAGGAAGAGGAGGTGGTGCATGTGTGTGGCCTCCTGCCCGTGCAGCCGGCGCCCTCGGTGCTCCGCGGCGCCCTGCGGTGCTTCCGGCGGGGCGGGGGCCATGCCACGGGTCGCCCGGAGGGGGGCGCCGCCGCCGCCGCCGCCGCCGCCGCCGCCGCCGCCGCCGCGTTGGTCGAGGGGGCGTTGGCGGCCAAGGGACAGACAGGAAGGCAGGCAAAAGGCCGAGGAAAAAAAGCCTACAGCACCCGGTATTCCCAGGCGGTCTCCCATCCAAGTACTAACCAGGCCCGACCCTGCTTAGCTTCCGAGATCAGACGAGATCGGGCGCGTTCAGGGTGGTATGGCCGTAGACGTCCGCGGCTGCCGCTGGGCGCCCCAAGAGCCTGCTCTGCGCCTCTCCGGGCCAGGCGCCCGCCGCTCCTCAGCCCTCCGCCCGCCCGATCGCGCCAGCCCGCCTGCATGCTCGCCTGCCGGCCCGACTGATTGATTGACTGACCGCCTCCCGCGCCGCGCCCGGGGTGGCGGAGGGCGCCTGCCCCGGGCCGGGCGGGGGGGGTGGGGGCCAAGACGCCTCCCGCACCCCGGAGCGGAGGCTGTCGCCGGAGCCCGGGCGCGCTCCCGTCCCCGGCCTGGCGGGCGCGTCGCCGCCGCTCGGCTCCCCGGATGGCACGCCGCCCCACCTCGGACCGCTCACTGGCTGGGGGGGTGCCGCGGGCCGGCGCCGGCCGGCTCCGGACGACCCCTGGCCTCTCCTGTTCTTCAGCCGGCCTGGCTCAAAGCCAAGCCGGGGCCGCCCGCGCCGCCGGACCCCATCCTCGGACAGGCAGGGACACAGACACAGGTGCCCACGACAGACAGACAGACACACACACACACACACACAGACGGAGGGACACGGGCACTCGGAGCTGGGCCACAAGGCCTGTGGGGGCGAGGCAGCCACCCCGCCGGAGGGGCGCAGGCCCTGGAGCTGCCTTAGGAGCCCTGGCAGCCGCGGGCCCTGCAGCCACGGTGTCAGGGATGCCGTTCTGCCCCCATTCCTGCCCATCAGCCGAACCGCCGCGGGACCGTGTGCCTGTGTTGCGTGCGCGGCGCCCACGCCCAGGCGCGGAGCGAGTCTCTCTTGTGTCTCTTGCTGTGTTGCGCGCGGCCCTTTTCGGCATGGGTGCCGGCCGCCCCCGCGTCGCTGTGGCCTTGGCTGTTGCGGGGCCGCGGAGCGCGCAGCCCGGTGCCAACGGGGCCTGAGGCCCCGGGCGGTCGGGCCATCTGGTGTCCCGGGCCCGCGGAGCGTGGACGTCGTGGCTGAGGGCCGAAGGGACGGTGGTCCGCGGGGGAGGCAGGGCATGTCCTTCGGAGAGAAGGTGCAGGCGGGCCCGGGCCGAAGGTGGGGGGGGTTGCGGGTGGCTGGGTGGCTTGGAGGCTGGGGGCGGTGCCAGGGAATTGCTAGGGGCTGGGGGCGGGCCTGGGGGCGGAGATTGGGGCGGGGCGAGGAGGGCCCGCAGGCGGGCCCGGCCCCGGCCCCGGCCCCGGCCCCGGCCCCCAAAGCCCCGCCCCGGCCCCCCGGAGGGGCTCGCAGGCCTGCGGAGACGGGATCCAGCCCCCGCCCGGCTCCCCCCAGCGACCGCCCCCTCCCCGCCCCGGCCCCGAGGTTCCTGCTGTCGCCCCGTCCCCTCCGTCGGCCGCCTTCGGGCCCCCGCGGCGCCCTGGGACGCGCGGCCGGCTAGGACGTGGGTGGGTGTGCTTGAAGGGCGGGCTGCGAGGGTGAAGGGCTTGAGAGGAAGAGGAGGTGGTGCATGTGTGTGGCCTCCTGCCCGTGCAGCCGGCGCCCTCGGTGCTCCGCGGCGCCCTGCGGTGCTTCCGGCGGGGCGGGGGCCATGCCACGGGTCGCCCGGAGGGGGGCGCCGCCGCCGCCGCCGCCGCCGCCGCCGCCGCCGCCGCCGCCGCCGCCGCGTTGGTCGAGGGGGCGTTGGCGGCCAAGGGACAGACAGGAAGGCAGGCAAAAGGCCGAGGAAAAAAAGCCTACAGCACCCGGTATTCCCAGGCGGTCTCCCATCCAAGTACTAACCAGGCCCGACCCTGCTTAGCTTCCGAGATCAGACGAGATCGGGCGCGTTCAGGGTGGTATGGCCGTAGACGTCCGCGGCTGCCGCTGGGCGCCCCAAGAGCCTGCTCTGCGCCTCTCCGGGCCAGGCGCCCGCCGCTCCTCAGCCCTCCGCCCGCCCGATCGCGCCAGCCCGCCTGCATGCTCGCCTGCCGGCCCGACTGATTGATTGACTGACCGCCTCCCGCGCCGCGCCCGGGGTGGCGGAGGGCGCCTGCCCCGGGCCGGGCGGGGGGGGTGGGGGCCAAGACGCCTCCCGCACCCCGGAGCGGAGGCTGTCGCCGGAGCCCGGGCGCGCTCCCGTCCCCGGCCTGGCGGGCGCGTCGCCGCCGCTCGGCTCCCCGGATGGCACGCCGCCCCACCTCGGACCGCTCACTGGCTGGGGGGGTGCCGCGGGCCGGCGCCGGCCGGCTCCGGGCGACCCCTGGCCTCTCCTGTTCTTCAGCCGGCCTGGCTCAAAGCCAAGCCGGGGCCGCCCGCGCCGCCGGACCCCATCCTCGGACAGGCAGGGACACAGACACAGGTGCCCACGACAGACAGACAGACACACACACACACACACACACAGACGGAGGGACACGGGCACTCGGAGCTGGGCCACAAGGCCTGTGGGGGCGAGGCAGCCACCCCGCCGGAGGGGCGCAGGCCCTGGAGCTGCCTTAGGAGCCCTGGCAGCCGCGGGCCCTGCAGCCACGGTGTCAGGGATGCCGTTCTGCCCCCATTCCTGCCCATCAGCCGAACCGCCGCGGGACCGTGTGCCTGTGTTGCGTGCGCGGCGCCCACGCCCAGGCGCGGAGCGAGTCTCTCTTGTGTCTCTTGCTGTGTTGCGCGCGGCCCTTTTCGGCATGGGTGCCGGCCGCCCCCGCGTCGCTGTGGCCTTGGCTGTTGCGGGGCCGCGGAGCGCGCAGCCCGGTGCCAACGGGGCCTGAGGCCCCGGGCGGTCGGGCCATCTGGTGTCCCGGGCCCGCGGAGCGTGGACGTCGTGGCTGAGGGCCGAAGGGACGGTGGTCCGCGGGGGAGGCAGGGCATGTCCTTCGGAGAGAAGGTGCAGGCGGGCCCGGGCCGAAGGTGGGGGGGGTTGCGGGTGGCTGGGTGGCTTGGAGGCTGGGGGCGGTGCCAGGGAATTGCTAGGGGCTGGGGGCGGGCCTGGGGGCGGAGATTGGGGCGGGGCGAGGAGGGCCCGCAGGCGGGCCCGGCCCCGGCCCCGGCCCCGGCCCCGGCCCCGGCCCCCAAAGCCCCGCCCCGGCCCCGGCCCCCAAAGCCCCGCCCCGGCCCCCCGGAGGGGCTCGCAGGCCTGCGGAGACGGGATCCAGCCCCCGCCCGGCTCCCCCCAGCGACCGCTCCCTCCCCGCCCCGGCCCCGAGGTTCCTGCTGTCGCCCCGTCCCCTCCGTCGGCCGCCTTCGGGCCCCCGCGGCGCCCTGGGACGCGCGGCCGGCTAGGACGTGGGTGGGTGTGCTTGAAGGGCGGGCTGCGAGGGTGAAGGGCTTGAGAGGAAGAGGAGGTGGTGCATGTGTGTGGCCTCCTGCCCGTGCAGCCGGCGCCCTCGGTGCTCCGCGGCGCCCTGCGGTGCTTCCGGCGGGGCGGGGGCCATGCCACGGGTCGCCCGGAGGGGGGCGCCGCCGCCGCCGCCGCCGCCGCCGCCGCCGCCGCCGCCGCGTTGGTCGAGGGGGCGTTGGCGGCCAAGGGACAGACAGGAAGGCAGGCAAAAGGCCGAGGAAAAAAAGCCTACAGCACCCGGTATTCCCAGGCGGTCTCCCATCCAAGTACTAACCAGGCCCGACCCTGCTTAGCTTCCGAGATCAGACGAGATCGGGCGCGTTCAGGGTGGTATGGCCGTAGACGTCCGCGGCTGCCGCTGGGCGCCCCAAGAGCCTGCTCTGCGCCTCTCCGGGCCAGGCGCCCGCCGCTCCTCAGCCCTCCGCCCGCCCGATCGCGCCAGCCCGCCTGCATGCTCGCCTGCCGGCCCGACTGATTGATTGACTGACCGCCTCCCGCGCCGCGCCCGGGGTGGCGGAGGGCGCCTGCCCCGGGCCGGGCGGGGGGGGTGGGGGCCAAGACGCCTCCCGCACCCCGGAGCGGAGGCTGTCGCCGGAGCCCGGGCGCGCTCCCGTCCCCGGCCTGGCGGGCGCGTCGCCGCCGCTCGGCTCCCCGGATGGCACGCCGCCCCACCTCGGACCGCTCACTGGCTGGGGGGGTGCCGCGGGCCGGCGCCGGCCGGCTCCGGACGACCCCTGGCCTCTCCTGTTCTTCAGCCGGCCTGGCTCAAAGCCAAGCCGGGGCCGCCCGCGCCGCCGGACCCCATCCTCGGACAGGCAGGGACACAGACACAGGTGCCCACGACAGACAGACAGACACACACACACACACACACAGACGGAGGGACACGGGCACTCGGAGCTGGGCCACAAGGCCTGTGGGGGCGAGGCAGCCACCCCGCCGGAGGGGCGCAGGCCCTGGAGCTGCCTTAGGAGCCCTGGCAGCCGCGGGCCCTGCAGCCACGGTGTCAGGGATGCCGTTCTGCCCCCATTCCTGCCCATCAGCCGAACCGCCGCGGGACCGTGTGCCTGTGTTGCGTGCGCGGCGCCCACGCCCAGGCGCGGAGCGAGTCTCTCTTGTGTCTCTTGCTGTGTTGCGCGCGGCCCTTTTCGGCATGGGTGCCGGCCGCCCCCGCGTCGCTGTGGCCTTGGCTGTTGCGGGGCCGCGGAGCGCGCAGCCCGGTGCCAACGGGGCCTGAGGCCCCGGGCGGTCGGGCCATCTGGTGTCCCGGGCCCGCGGAGCGTGGACGTCGTGGCTGAGGGCCGAAGGGACGGTGGTCCGCGGGGGAGGCAGGGCATGTCCTTCGGAGAGAAGGTGCAGGCGGGCCCGGGCCGAAGGTGGGGGGGGTTGCGGGTGGCTGGGTGGCTTGGAGGCTGGGGGCGGTGCCAGGGAATTGCTAGGGGCTGGGGGCGGGCCTGGGGGCGGAGATTGGGGCGGGGCGAGGAGGGCCCGCAGGCGGGCCCGGCCCCGGCCCCGGCCCCGGCCCCGGCCCCCAAAGCCCCGCCCCGGCCCCCCGGAGGGGCTCGCAGGCCTGCGGAGACGGGATCCAGCCCCCGCCCGGCTCCCCCCAGCGACCGCCCCCTCCCCGCCCCGGCCCCGAGGTTCCTGCTGTC
>NW_027325761.1:12500-17500 GCF_048418805.1 Vulpes vulpes
GGATGCCCGTCCCTCGTCTGACGCGGCTTAGGCCCGGCCCAGGAGAGCACGAGATCACCACATCGATCGATCGGCAGCAAGCTGCGGCCCCGAGGGGGCTTCCCGAGGAGCAAAAGCCCAGCGAGGACGGCGACCGGGGGGACCTGCTTCCGCCTCACCGGCAGCCCCTCGACCCCCAGGGGGCAGGAGCGACCGGACAACCCCAGAGACAGCGGGGGACGCCTGACACGCGGCACGGAGCCTTGCGGGACAGGGGTTGTCACGGCCAACAGCCGGGTGCCCACGGCATGGAGCGCACGGGGGTAAAAGACCCACCGCCACCTGCCCACACCGCCCTCCCTCGGGTGCCAGAGACCGGAGGGTGACACCACGACCCGGGCCACCTGGAGTCCAGCGCGAGAGCCGGCGCGCAGGCCCAGGCGGACGGCTCAGGCTCCAGTGAGCGAGGACAGGGACCGGCTCGGCCGCGCGGTCAAGCCCAGAACCCCACACGCGCCCAGAGGCCCACATCTCCAAGGCGAGCGACGGACCGACTGTCTTTTCCGTCTGCCTGTCTGTCGCCGAAACACAACGTGTCAGCACCTACCTGGCAACAAAAAATGTTCATTTCGGGCGAGAAAATAGCCGCGCCTGCTGGCGGGGACCAGCCACAGGTCACCGCGACCTCCCGGGACCGTGGCACGGCCACTGTCCCCAAAACCTGCCCCACGGCGCCCCCCCACCCCCACCCCACGGAGCCCCCCGGGCTATCTGGTCGACCCAGGGTGGGGAGGGGGGAGGGGCGATACGCGGGAGGTGGAGACGGCCACGCCGCCACGCCGCCACGCCGCCACGCCAGTGATCTCCAAGAGGAGACTTTGAAAAATCGTCAAAGTTCTCCGGAGGCACCGTGCGGAGGCCGTCCCCCGCGGCCCTCAGGACCGCCCCGTGCCTACCGCCGTCCCCAACCCCGGCACGGGCCAGGGGAGGTGGAGGGCCACGCGGGCAGAGGCAGCCTCACCGGGAATCGCCACCGGGGCCGGCCGGCCGGCCCACCCCCGCGTGGCACCCGGTCCGACCGGGACCCACCTCCGCAGCGGACCTCGGAAAACGGGGAGAAAATCGCGTCCGACGCCCGGGACCCCCACACGTGCCCGCAGCCGGGTCTGTCGCGCCACCCACGGGCTGTCCCTCCAGGCTCGGACCGGTCCCCGTCGCCAGGGCGTGACAACGGGAGACAACCGCGTGACACGGAAGGCCCGAAGATCGCCCGGAGCCACAGGACGGACGGCGGGACACACCCTGTCCCCTTCCCCCCGAGGCGGCCCAGGTCGGTCCTCGCGGGCGGAGGAGGAGCCACCGGCGGGTGCTGGTCGACCCACCCAGGCGGCCCGCACGCCCTCCTCCGGGAGCGAGGCGGAGGCGACAACAGCGACAGCGGCGACAGCGACACTCCCTCGCAGCTCTGGAGGTCCAATCTCCGGCGAGCGCATCGCGCGCCGATGCCCCGGCGACAGCCGGACGCCCGCGCCGGGGCCGCCCTCCTCCTGGAACTCGGCCCCGGGAAACCGCCACCAAAGCCTGTTCCTTGCTGTCGCCGCCGAGCCTCCGGAGGGGACACGCTCTATAAAAGCGGCCGCCAGGTGGCACCCGACAACCGGCGCGAACGACAGCGGGACAGATCCGGGCGGCGAGGCCGTCAGGACGCCTCGGATCTCGCCTCTCGGCCCGGGGACGGGCGGAGGGCCCCGGGAGCACTCCTAGGACAGCAACGGATGCACTGTTTTTTCTCGTGTCCTTCCTTTTTCTTTTTAGGATTTAATTTGTATATTTAGAAGAGGAAGGAAGGAGGGAGGGAGGGAGGGAGGGAGGGAGGGAGGGAGGCCACGAAGGAGGTCTGAACCAAAGGCGCTGGAGAGGACGGTGTGCCCCCCCCTCCCCCGCACCACCTTCACCTCCACCCTCTCAGCGTCTGGGACCTGACCCCCCCCCCCCCCAAATACTTGTCTATTGGGTTGAATGAGAAGAGGTTGTGGAAGAGGAACTCCATGGGGGGGGGGGGGAGGCTCAAAGAACATAAGGATTTTCTCTTTTCTTTTCTTTTCTTTTCTTTTCTTTTCTATAACACAATCTGTTTCTCCAGAATTCTCCTGCTCATGCTCCACTTCCTGTCCTTGAAGAGAAGAATGTCATTCACTCCCCTCCTGGCGCTCCCCTCCAAGGCACCTTCCAGGGGCAGGAGAGGGGGTGTGCTTCTCTTCTCAGAGGAAAAGGAGGGGAGTCAGCAGGACCTTCTTTCACCTGGGGGGGTGGGGGGAGCGGCGGTGTGCCTGTGTTTCTTTGCTGCTGCTGCTACTCTATCAAAGTGTCTCCAGGTAGGGAGGCCGGGGTGGCTCAGCGGCTGAGCGCCTGCCTTTGGCCCAGGGCGTGATCCCGGGGTCCTGGAGTCGAGTCCCACAGCGGGCTCCCTGCATGGATGGAGTCTCCTTCTCCCTCTGCCTGCGTCTCTGCCTCTGCGTGCGTCCGTGCGTGCGTGCCTGCGTGCGTGCGTCCGTCCGTGCGTCCGTCCGTGCGTGCGTGCGTGCGTGTGCGTGCGTGCGCGCGCGCGCGCGTCTCATGACTACCTAAATAAAATCTTCAATCAATCAATGTGTCTATGATTCAAAACAGTAATCTGGTTTCCTTCGTATCCAAGTCATATCTCAGATTTGACTTTTGACAGGAGAAGGGAGGGCGGGCCACATTTTCTTCTGCCGTGGCCTGGCGTGGCCTGGCGTGGCGTGGCGTGGCGTGGCGTGGCAGAGAAAGAGAAGATGGGCGGGCACAGACCTGTGCATATTCTTCTCTGTCTGTCGTGGGGGTGAGCAGAGGAATCGGATTCGGCTCTCACGGGATGGGGTCTAATTTCTCCGTGGACAATTGGGCAGAATGTCAGGCGAACAGAGGACGAGTAATGGTCAGAAGACCATGGACAACAAGATCGGCTATAGATGCTGGAGTTTCCAGAGCAATGATTTCATCAGAGGCATGTGAATGCCAAAGACTTCCAGGGAGCATGTTTGTAGACGCCTCGGCCTGTAGGTCCTTTCAAATGGACAGTGCTCCCATCAGGTCAGTCACGTTAGCATATCTTCTCCAGCTCCCGCGAGCAGTGTAGCAGTGTGGTCATGCAATTCAATTCTACTTTGGGCCTAACGGGGGATGGGACCGTGCCACAGAAAGGGAGACAGCATCAAGTCCTTGAGCCTAAGGCATGTCTAAGACAGTGACTCTCTAAAGTACATGGAGGCAGAAGGAGGCCAGCTGGAGTTTTGTTGTGTGGGTTGCGTATCTGTGGCAATGGGGTGGGTGTGGGTGGCTGATGTTTGTTTTCTGGACGAAGTGAAAGAACCCTTTGAGTGCAAGTATTTGCAGAAGGGGTCCGGCGGGATGGGAAGGTGTGGGTCAGTCCATTCACCGAGAAAACCGGAGACTCGGCCTTTTTAAGAACTAGGCAACGGAAGGAGTATAGCTTGGCTCATCGCAGCAACTGGCAACTCAGCAGAAACAATAGAACATTCCCAGAATGAATGGAGTTTGCAGGAGCCAACGTGAGCATGCCCCACCACCCTCCGCGGGTGCGTCCGTGTAAAAACACACACACACACACACACACACACACACACACACACACACGCCTTCCATTCCCAAATCCACCAGAGGACTCAGGGTTGGTTGGGGGCGGGGATGGAGGGTGGCGGGTGGCAGAAGGGAGGTTCAGGGCCATCCATTCCAATGGCCCTCATTCAATCATTTCATTCAAATGCACATGGTTGTCTGTTACAGTCCGAGCCTGGGACTTCTCTCCATTGAATGGCTTTCTGCACCTCCCCCAACCCTCAGGCTGCGGCTCCCAAACTGTGGGGGAGGGGACAGAAGAAAAGAGAAGAGAAGAGGAGGGGAGGGGAGGGGGAAAGAGAAGGGCAAAGAGGATGTATGAAGAACTCACATTGTTTGGGGTCCAAAAGCGACCCCCCCTGGTTTCCTGACCCAGGAAACCCCAATAAACCCTTTGGGAATCAATCCTGGATGTGGAGGATGCCATCTCACTCTAATGCCTTCCAGGGGTGGGGGTGCATCTGGGAGGGCGTGGCATGGCGGGGTCTGGTGAATCTGATGGGGAGTTAAACACATGACCGTGGTGTCTTAGGGTCCAGAGGCCAAACACAGGCATGGAGTGATAAGGGCGAAGGACTAAGGGAGGCCTGGCCAGGGACAGTTCTGACTCATCCACCCTGGGTGAGGGCCCAACAAGCACACTTTTTCCTCTGAAGCGAAGGGCCAGCAGTTTCCTGGTTCCCCATCGACCTGTCCTCCCTCTCGCACCCACTTCCCAAGGGAAATCCTCAGTCTCATTCGAAGTAGTCACCGGCTGTGTCACAAGCCACCTTCTGTCTACTAAAAGGAGTAAGGAAGATGGACAAACATGAACCAGCCCGACAGATGGCACCTCCGCACGGAAGGGTTGGGGGGTGGGGCTGTCCCCGGACAAAACGTGACTCTGAGCTTGAAAACATGAAAGGGCAGAAGCTTCCGCCCCGGGCCCACCCCACCCCCACCCCCACCCCCGCAGGCCCGCTCAGTCGGAAGAGCACTCAACTTTTGATTGCAGTCAGGCTTGTGAGTTCGAGCCCTACGCTGGGTCTAGAGATGATGAAAAATGAAGGAACGAACTCTCAATAACTTAAGTACGAATGGGGCGCCTGGGTGGCTCAGCGGTTGAGCGTCCAGGGATCCCCGGGTGGCTCAGCGGTTTAGCGTCTGCCTTCAGCCCAAGGCCTGATCCTGGAGACCCAGGATCCAGTCCCACGTCAGGCTCCCTGCATAGAGTCTGCTTCTCCCTCTGCCTGTGTCTCTGTCTCTGTGTCTCTCATGAATAAATAAATAAAATATTTTAAAAAAAAGAAAGAAAGAAAGAAACGACTACAACATTCCATTGTAGGTGACGTCTATTTTTCTTTTTTACCACAACTGGGAAAACA
>NW_027325761.1:20000-32500 GCF_048418805.1 Vulpes vulpes
CTGTTTCGCCAGGGTGGCCCTAGGAGATTCCACAGGAGCTTATAGAGTTGTCCCCAAAACGTAGCTCCTTTAATATTGAGAAGTTTTCACTCTCTCACGGAGGTAATTCGTGGATAAAAAGGAATATAAAAACCTGGCTGGTCTGGAGAGGGAAAATAATAACATATTTTTTTCTTCTCCGTTCACAATCCCTTGCCGTGATTAGACTACCAACGCAAGGAAATCTCCTCATTTTAACAGAGACAAGAGCCGAGTCTTAATGCTATACCAGTGTACTAGTAAAGCTCACTTCTCCCAATCTCAGTCTGTCCTGAGCATGCATACAATTCCTTTTCAAAAAAATCCGCTTCCAGGACGCCTGGGTGTTTCAGTGGTTGAACCTCTGCCTTTGGCTCATGGTGTGATCCCGGGGGGGCCAGGGATCCAGTCCCACAGTGGGCTCCCTGCGTGGATCCCACTTCTCTCTCCTCCCGTGTCTCTGCACCTCTGTCTCTGTGTCTCTCTCTGTGAGTCTCTCACGAATACATAAATAAAAACTTTAAAGAAATTCCCTAGTTGTTTCCTTCAGAAACCCCTTCTACAATGGTCTTTTTTGTTCAGATTCAGCCTTAAGTGTTCTTTGTCTAAAGAAGCAGGCTCTGGGATGCCTGGTGGCTGGTCGTCATTTGAGCATCTGGCTTTGGCTCAGGACGTGATCCCGGACTCCTGGGATCGGGTCCCATACCCGGCTCCTTGCATGGAGCCTTCTTTTCCCTCTCTCTGCCTCCCTCTGTCCCTCCCTCCCTCCCTCCCTCCCTCCCTATTAAGTAAATAAAATCTTTTTTTTTTTTTTAAGATTTTATTTATTTATTCTTGAGAGATAGAAGGAGAGACAGAGCCAGAGACACAGGCAGAGGGAGAAGCAGGCTCCATGCACCGGGAGCCCGACGTGGGATTCGATCCAGGGTCTCCAGGATCGCGCCCTGGGCCAAAGGCAGGCGCCAAACCGCTGCGCCACCCAGGGATCCCAAGTAAATAAAATCTTAATTAAAAAAAAAAAAAAAAAAGCCAGGCTCATTATTTCAGGACAGAATTATTTTCTTTTCCCTCACCAAAACATGTATTCTCACGCCTTGTACGTTTCCTACACGTCTCCTACTTGTCACACACGGAGTTGTTTTCCTTATCGTTCTCCAGTAGTCTCCATTCCATTGGCAGGCTTTTGCAAAATTGTAATATATTAGCTTTCTTTCAGAGAGAGAGCACTGTGTGAAGTGGGGAAGGGGGAGGAGGAGGAGGGAGAGGGAGAGAGTGCGAGACCTACCGAGCATCTTTCCTTTTTTAAACTATTTTGTTTCTTTATTCCCGTGTGAGAGAGAGAGACAGAGACAGAGACAGAGACATGGGCAGAAGCAGGTCCCCGCAAGGAGACAGATGCAGGAAAGGATCCCGGACCGGCATGATCGGGCCCTGAGATGAAGGCAGACGCTTAACCGCTGAGAAACCGGGGGTCCCGAACGAACGAACGAACGAACGGACGGACGGACGGACGGACGGATGAACGAACGGACGGACGGACAGACGGATGGACGGACGAACGAACGAACGAACGAACGAACAGAACTTCATCCCAGATCGTGGGAACTTGTGAAATATTGTCACTCGTCCTTATCTCTCCGAGCTGTCCTGTTCCCGATTTTTACCCGCGCCGGCCTTTGAACTCCTAAGCTACAGTTCCTTTACAAAGGGATGTCAGCAATATAGCATCCGGAGGTAGAGGAAACCTCTCCCTCGTAGAACCCATAGGGACACGTAGACACAGACGAGATGCCAACAAAGTATATAGCCTTGGTCTCACTCCTATCTGTGGAGAGGTCACGAAAGACCCGATGTTCCGATCTCCCCGCTGGCTGGGTGACAACAACTCCAGTGGCCAGCGAGCGTGACCGCGTCCGGACCCCATCCATCCTTTGGTTTCCATTTCGAAAGAGAAGAGGCCGGTTTCCTGCAAAGATACCCAAAGCCGCAGCAACAACCCAACCCGAAGAAGACCAGAGCGTCTGTCTCCCCGAGCCAGCCGAGCACTGGTTCCTCACCAACAGTCGGGACATTACTGATGGAGCCAGAGGGATTTTTAGGTTAGGTTCTGGTCCCTGGGCTGGCCTCATTGCCAGCTTTCTCTAATCGTGGAGAGCATAGCATTCAGGCATGAGCAAAGCACCCCATTCACCCGGTTTGGGCCATCTGAGCCTCAGGTTCCCCTTCCACGTGTCCCAGGTCAGTGAGCACTTGCAAGTAAGTATAGGCCCCCTAAGCAGCCCAGGGGTAGCCTGCCAGAGTTTCCTGTGGCTGGCGGGGGTGTGTGTGTGTGTGTGTGTGTGTGTGTGTGTGTGTGTGCGTGTGTGTGTGTGTGTGTGTGTGTGTGTGTCTCGTGTGCTCAACCTTCGCTGCAGGGTTCTCTAGGGTCTGGTTCGGTTCGCCCCGCTTTTCTGCGTGCGCGTGCACGTGCGTGTGCATGCTCCATAAGGAGCTGGGGCGTCCTCGGGAGGAGGGACGCCGTAGAGAGTGGACAGTTTATTCTCTGATCTTGGTACGGGCAAGGCTGTAGGGCTTGAACTCTGTGGGAACCAGGAAGGTTTTCTTCCGTTTTCTCATCGTCAGTTTTGGCAGGTTGCCTTTTAGTGATCGATCGATCCGATCGAAACAAAACAAAACAAAACAAAACAAAACAACACAACTTTTTTTTTTTTCCTTTTTGTAAAGATTCTGTTTATTTTCTCCTGAGACACAGTGAGTGAGAGAGTCGGACACACAGGCAGAGGGAGAAGCAGGCTCCATGCTTGGAACCCGACGTGGGACTCTGATGCCGGGCCTCCAGGATCAGGCCCCGGGCTGAAGGCGGCGCTCAACCGCCGAGCCACCCGGGCTGCCCACCTTTTTCTTTTTCTTTTTTTCTTTTAATTTTTTTTTTTCCAGAAGATTTTAGGTGTATGCGATGTTTACACCCAGGTTAGGGCTCATCCTCGCAACCGAGAAATATAGAGTCCCACACTCCCCCGACAGTGCCAGCCAGCAGTCACGCACCCCTTCATCGATTTCATTTGTTCATTTGCTTGCTTGCTTGCTTGCTTCCTGGCTTGCTTATGTATACATTCATTCAGCCGGTCAGTCGGTCAGCCGATCAGTTCAGTCAGTCAGTCAGTCAGTCAGTCCTTTTAATGAATCATTCATTCTTTCCTGTTTTAGAGGTGTTCTTTATTTATCCATGAGAGACACACAGAGACAGGCATTGACAGACTGCAGAGAGAAGCAGGCTCCCCGCGGGGAGCCCCAAGTGGGAGCCGGGGCCCCAGGACCCCAGGATGATGACCTGACCCCAAGGCAGATGCTGAACACGGAGCTACCCAGGCGTCCCCGTTGCTTGACTTTTCAGGGGAGGCAGACAGGCAACGTGCATTCAGTGGCACGGAAATAGAGCCCAACTAGTGCTGAGTTTTCTGTGAGCCGTTTGGCCCTGGGTCAGTGTGAAAGCCACTGGAGCAGGGCCCAGAAACGTTCAAGGCTGAGAATTTCCTTCCTCCATAATCATTTCACAGACGCTTAATTGAAAGTGGTATCTACCTATCGTATGGCAAACGTCTTTCTCTGTTTGGGTTCTAGCCAAGACCCAGAGAGTCGAAGCCCCCAACCTCACGGACTGAAAGTCGCCAGTTGGATGCAGAGATAGTTAGGGAGGCAGGCAGGCAGGCAGGCAGGCAGGCAGGCAGAGCCGGAAAGGCAGGCGCCACACCGGTGAGTCCAGGTGTGAGGAATGTGGGATCGCAGGGCAGCTGGGTCGCAGCCTGGTCCGGATCCGCCCGGGTCAGTAGCGTTTCCTGACACAGGACGGCAGGACGGGGCGCCAAAGAGGGGCCTTGGGGTGGCTTTCCTCCTCCGCCTCCTTGGGATGGGGACATCTGCCCCACTCGGGGCATGCCCCCCACCCGCCCACGCGCCCACCCCCACACGCTGGCCACCGGTCGGTCCCGCAGGCGCCTGCCTTCCGAACCACCCAGGCTGCACCGGTTCCATGTCCGGTTCCGGTTCCGGTTCCGGCCCAGGCTCCGGCCCCAGGCAAGGACGCACTTGCAAATATCATCCATGGGAGGCTTCCTGCTGCCCTCACTCCTACAGATCCGGGACACCGGAGGGTGGGGGGGGTGGGAGCGGTTCCCAGATGGGATGTAGAAATGTCCGCCAACCGAAACCCGTCCTTCCCGCGTCATCTCCCCACGACGTGACGCGACACCCTGTGCGGTGTGTGGAGAGAGACCCTTTGTCTCGCCGCCACCGCTACAGCAACCGAGGACAGTCCTCAAACAGGAGCACGGTCCCATGAGCATCGGTCCCATCTGAACCTATTCCCTAGTTGGGGATCCTAGGGTGTGTCTAGGGATAGACCTGGAGCACGAGGTCCTGTGTGTGGGAACCAGATGAACGAACGCGCAAGACCGTGGGTGGCGGTGGGAAGGAAGAGGTGCGGACGAGGTGTGCCCGGGTGGCATACCCGCGTTTGAGCGGCTGCCTTCCACTCGGCTCCCGGCATCATCACAGCGTTTTGGGGATCCAGCACCGCACCGGGCTCCCCGCGTGGAGCCTGCTTCTCCCTCTGCCTGCCTCCCGGCCTCCTTCTGTGTGTCTCCCTTGAATAAATACAGTTTATTTATTCATTTATTTGTTAAAGATTTTATGTATGTATGTATGTATGTATTTATTTATTTATTTATTCGAGAGAGAGAGAGAGAGAGAGAGAGAGAGAGAGGCAGAGATCCCATGCCCGATCAATACAGTTTAAGAAATTAAACTTAAGGGATCCCTGGGTGGCGCAGCGGTTTGGCGCCGCCTGCAGCCTGTGGTGTGATCCTGGAGACCCGGGATCCAGTCCCACATCGGGCTCCCTGCATGGAGCCTGCTTCTCCCTCTGTCTGTGTCTCTGCCTCTCTCTCTCCCTCTCTCTCTCTCTCTCTCTCTCTCTCTCTCTCTCTCCCTGACTAAAAAAAAAATCCTTAAAAATAATGAATGAATGAATGAATGAATAATAAATGAATGAATAAATAAATAGATAAATAAATAGATAAATAAATAAATAAATAAAATTTTAAAAATTAAAAAAAAAGAGAGTTAAAAAATGGAATGGACAGATAACTTGGCGAGGAGGATGTGTGAAGGTATGTAATGCCGCTGAGCGACTCTAGGCTTAGAAAGGGTTACAAGGTTCCACCGTAGGTGACGCCTGTCTTTTGGACCACAACCGAAACACAAAACAAGACCCCCTGTCCCTGGCTCAGAGTAAGGGAGTTCCTGGGTCAGGCTGGAGGGGGTTCCTGTGGTCCGCAGAGTGCAGAACCCCGGTTCAGCCATCTGGACTCTTTTCTTCCTGTCCTCGGAGACAGGCGTGGTCGCAGACGGCACACGCCTGTAAAGGCAAGGCCAGAAGGAAGAACTTCAGCATCCCTTTGGCTCTTCTTTTCTGTTCTTCCGGTTGTTGTGGTTCCGGTGTTGTTGAGCCTCAGCATTTCCAAGCACCTTGGAGGGGCAACCTGGGAGGCTCGCTGAGGTTAAGCAGCTGACTCTCGGTTTCGTCCGCCAGGAGGTGGCACTCTTGACTCGCCCAGTGAGGCCGTGGCGACCTCTGGAAGGAAGGTATCAGGCTCAGGGTTTCCGAGGGGCTCGGCTGGCTCCCCGAGAAGTGGATCTGAGTGTCTCCAGGCTGTCCGATCCTATCTGAGTCTTAGGATGCGATTCCAGGGGCCCGTGGCCCGCTCGGTCAGTAGAGAGCACGGCTCTTGACCTCCAGGTCCTGAGTGCGAGCCCTACCTTGGGAGTAGAGATCACTTTGACAAATGGACCCCGGAGGGGGGGGGGGGCGGGGGGGGAGAGGGGAGGGGAGGGGAGGGGGGAGGGGAGGGAGGAGGGGAGGGCGGCGTGGGGACTGGGGGAGGTCGAAAGAAAGAGAAACAGACGCCATTCTACTCAGGGAAGGCCTTGGTGATACAGGGGATCCTTCCAACGGTGTCTGGTTACAATGAGAACGGATTCCCACCGACCTTCTGAAGAGGATTTAACAATCGCCAAAAAAAAAAAAGGAAGATGACTCACTGAGAGTTTCTGAACTCTGTTCAGGGTTTCGTGGAACTCATTCAGTTCCACGTTGTTCCTTTCTGTTCGGCTTCCATGCAGCTTTTTCATTAGTTCCGGCAACTCCTACTGTATGTAGTTGGACGATCTCAGGATGACCAGACACCGGGATCCGTCCAGAGTGCTTTCCGCGAATCTTCTGAAAGGCGGACCGTATGGTTGCAAGACCTTCCGAACAACACCTGCACGTGACAGGGAGGTCACCCACGGACGGACGTGCCTAAAGACCCGATGAGAATTCATTATAATGCAGTCGAGAGGAAAATCCGACCAGTTTCTGTCACACACACACACACACACACACACACACACACTCACACACAACACACGCAGGCACGCACGCAGAGCATTTAACCAGTTCGAATGTGGAGTGATGGCACTCTACCAGGACACGTTACAAGTTTAGGAATTTCATTTCGTGTTTGGAACACCGGCAGCATTCACCCACGCAATATAATCTAAGAGGGCTTATGATTCTTTGTCTGACAGTGCTTCTCACGGTCCTTCCCATAACAGGTAAACGACCTATAGTAGTCAAGAGACTCTATTTAGGGTTTGGCATTCTGGGATCCGCTGAGAATCCACGAACGGATGAAGGAACCAGTAGACAGACAGCCAGGCAGCCAACCAGCCAACCAAAAACATCTCAGAAGTTTTCAAGGCACATGCCTACAAAGGATCACGGATCATAACAAAACGGAAATCTTCATTGTCTCTTTCGCCAAGGTGGCCCCTAGGAGATTCTACAGGTGCTCTTAGAGTTGTCCCCCAAAATGAAGCTCCTTTAACGTGGAGAAGTGTTCACTCTTACGTAGGGGAAGACCGGATAAAAACGAATCCAGGGATCCCTGGGTGGCACAGCGGTTTGGCGCCTGCCTTTGGCCCAGGGCGCGATCCTGGAGACCCGGGATCGAATCCCACGTCGGGCTCCCGGTGCATGGAGCCTGCTTCTCCCTCCGCCTGTGTCTCTGCCTCTCTCTCTCTCTCTCTCTCTCTGTGACTATCATAAATAAATAAAAAAATAAATAAAAAATATTTAAAAAAAAAAAAAAAAAAACGAATCCAAAAAATAAAATAAATAAGTAAATAACAGAAAAAGTTAAACAACAACAACAACAACAACAACCACCAAAAAAAAAAAAAAAAAAAAAGGAATCTAAAAACCTTGCTGTTCTGGGCAGGTAAAGGGAGAAACACACACACACACACACACACACACACACACACACACACACCCAAAAACAAACAAACAAAAAAACCCCAACCAAACCAAACCAAACCAAACCAAGCCAAGCCAAGCCAAGCCAAACAAACAAACAAACAAAAAAGCACATTGTCTTTGTCTTTTCTTCTCTGTTCACACTCTTATCAAGAGTAGACTACCAATGCAAGAGAATCTCGTCATTTTAGCAGAGAGAAGAGCCAAATCTCAGTTGTACACCAGTATACTAGTAAAACCCACTTCTCCCAATCTCAGTCCGTCCTGACCACGCCTACAATTACTTTTCAAAGAGTCTGCTTCTGGGACGCCTTGGGTGGCTCAGCGGTGGTGGAAGGTCTGCCTTTGGCTCACAGGGCCTGATCCCAGGGGTTCTGGGATCCAGACCCGCATCGGGCTCCCCAGTGGAGCCTACTTCTTCCCCTGCCTGTGTCTGTCTCTCTCTCTCTCTCTCTCTCTCTCTCCCTGTCTCTCTCTCTTTCTCTGTCTCTGTCTCGCTTTCTCCGTCTCTGTCTCTCTTTATCTCTCTGTCTCTCTCTGTCTGTCTCTCTTTATCTCTCTGCCTCTCTTTTCTCTGCCTGTCTCTCTCTGTGTCTCTCTCCCCTTCTCTCTGTCTGTCTCTCTTCCTTTCTCTCTCTCTCTCTCTCTCTCTGTCTCTCTCTATCTCTCTGTCTGTCTCTGTCTCTCTTTGTCTGTCTCTGTCTCTCTCTTTCTCTCTCTGTCTCTCTCTCTCTCTCTCCCATGAATACATAAGTAAAATCCAAAAAAAAAAAAAAAAAAAGAAAAGAAAACCAAAAACAAATCTCAAAAATCTCCTTCAGAAATCCCTTCTATAATTTCTTTTTCCGTTCCGTCAGTCTTTTTTTTTTTTTTTAATTATTTATTTTTGATAGTCATACAGAGAGAGAGAGAGAGAGAGAGAGAGAGAGAGAGAGAGAGGCAGAGACACAGGCAGAGGGAGAAGCAGGCTCCATGCACCAGGAGCCCGACGTGGGATTCCGATCCCGGGCCTCCAGGATCGCGCCCTGGGCCAAAGGCAGGCGCCAAACCGCTGCGCCACCCAGGGATCCCCCGTTCCGTGAGTCTTAAGTGTTCTTTCTCTAAATAGCTGGGCTTTGGGACGCCCGTGTGCCTCAGCCTTTGATCGTCTGGCTTGGGCTCAGGACGTGATCCCAGACTCCTGGGACTGAGTCCCATATCAGGGTCCTCGCATGGAGCCTGCTTCCCTTGTGTCTGCCTGTCCCTGTGTCTCTCATCTCATGAATAAGTAAATAAAATCTTAAAAAAAAAAAAAAAAAAAAAAAGCCAGAGTCATTTCAGGACAGATTCATTTTCTTTAACCACCACCACCACCACCACCACCACCACCCGCATTTTCTACATGTCTCCTACTATCTCACACACAGAGGTTGTTTTCCTTGTCGTTAACCAGTAGTCTCGATTCCATGTGGCAGATTTTTAAAAACTGTACTTATTTTACACTTTTTGAGCGAGGAGCGAGGAGAGAGGAGAGAGGAGAGAGAGAGAGAGAGAGAGAGAGCACTTCGTGAAGGGGGAAGGGAGAGAGAGAGACAGAGACAGAGACATAGGCAGAAGCAGGCTCCCCACAGGGAGCCAGATGTGGAAATGGGTCCGGACTCGGACACTCCCCCCCCCCCCCCCCCCGCCGCCCCAGAATTGGGCCCTGACCCAAAGGCCGATGCTCAACCCCTCAACCACTGAGCCACCCAGGCGGCAGACTGTTAACTCCTAGAAACCTCAGTCTCTGGTGAAAAGCCAGTAGGAACCACGGGCACATTGCCTATCATACCAGAAATCCTTAGATTGTCAAATGGATGAATACATGTGATAGTTTTTAGAAACACGTGTGTGTGTGTGTGTGTGTGTGTGTGTGTGTGTGTGTGTGTGTGTATGCGTATGTATTGTTGGGCTGGCTGAGAGACAGGGGCACCCAAAATGGCGGACATCTCAAACTGGGTCAAAATGGCTGATCTTCCCGTCAAAGCAGCAGCCCTGACCACCACATCATCTCCAGTAAGTCGAAGCCTAGATGGGAAACCGAAACTTTCCATCCAGGACTTTCCAGCCAGGAACCACCCCCACCCCCTCCCCCGATACTACCCCACCCCACCCCCCCAGCCAATCACCTAAGGACACAGTGTTCCCTTGTCTAATTTGGCAAGGGACCCACCCGGATCCAGAGCCGGAACCAAGAAGGCTTAAAAACCCCCACAGTCCCCAACCCCGCGCGACTTCCCTGTCTCTGGCCACCTCTCCGAGTCATGGAACCTCGCCCAGGAGCGCTCCCCATTAAAGCACTCTCGAACCTACTGCCTGGCTCTGCTGGTTTTCTGTTATTTCTCCGCTGTTCATTTTGTAAAAACCTAACATGTAGGACACAATTTTTTTTTTTTTTTAAGATTTAGTGTGTGTGTGTGTGTGTGTGTGTGTGTGTGAGAGAGAGAGAGAGAGAGAGAGAGAGAGAGAGAGAGAGAGGCAAAGACAGAGGGAGAAGCAGGCTCCAATGCAGGGAGCTTGACGTGGGACTCGATCCCGGGACTCCAGGATCACGCCCTGGGCTGAAGGTGGCACTAAAACGCTGAGCCACACGGGCTGCCCTGTATGATACAATTGTTAAGGAAGCACGAAACAGGGGATCCCTGGGTGGCTCAGCGGTTTAGCACCTGCCTTCGGCCCAGGGCGTGATCCTGGAGTCCCGGGATCGAGTCCTACATCGGGGGTTCCTGCAGGGAGCCCGCTTCTCCCTCTGCCTGTGTCTCTGCCTGTGTGTGTGTGTGTGTGTGTGTATGTATGTCTCATGAATTGTGAATTAAAATTAAAAAAAAAAGAGGAAGGAAAAAAGAAACGAACAAACCTGAAACACGTTTACTAACACACCCAGGTATCAGCAGGTTTCCTGAATCAGACAAAAGAGAAACACAAAAACTGAGGTGGGGGGAGGGGGGGAAGGAAGAAAAGGGCAAGGGGTGGAGGAGGAAAACACAACACCACCAAACAAAAAAAACCACCTTGGGTGTCTCATTGACTCACACTCTAGTATTTTACCTTCTGTTGGAAAGACAGACGCCAGGTATCCGGTGAACTGAACCCAATTTATCAATTAAGCTAGTTACACCTTCAAAGTTCCAGGTCACCAAAGATTTGGGAAGGTATTGTAAAAGTTTAACCTATAGATCTTTTTTCATCTTTTTCTTTCTTTCTTTCTTTCTTTCTTTCTTTCTTTCTTTCTTTCTTTCTTTCTTTCTTTCTTTTACCTGCTTGCTCGTAACAAGGAAAAGTACACGAGACAGACAAAATCGATCATTTGGAGTAGTTTCCGTGGACAAATCCTCAGAGGCACAACTTAACTAATCCGTTGAGTTCACAGCAAAAGTTGAGTACGCCCGTCCCTCGGGGCCTGGACCCTCGGGCATCCATCCGGGTCGGTCCCGGTGGAACAAGGGGATAAGTAGTTCTCCTTTTCTTTGCTGTGCCTGTGGGGTCTAACAAGACACCACAGTGTCTTGTTTCTTTGTAATGAGGTGGCGGAGGGGTGTATCTCGATCACCACCATTCCAGGGCCCACAAACTGTGACGGGAGCACAGCGCATCCCACCGCCCACCCCAACCCCAACGGCGGCGGGGGTGGGGGTGGGGGTGGGTGGGGGCAAAGCTGGTCATCCGTATGAAGTGTGACGGTGATAGCTCCCAGGACACGTCTTTTTACAGGAAACCCACAGGGACCGCGGATACGCAGAGATGACTGAGGCCGATGTAAATCCGAAGGCCTACCCCGTGGCAGATGCCCACCTCACCAAGAAACTCCTGGACGCTTGTTCAGCAGTCCTGTAACTACAAGCAGCTTCGGAAAGGAGCTCACGGAGCCACCAAAACCCTCCACGGAGGCATCCCTGAGTTCATCCTGATGGCTGGCTGCAGACGCCGAGCCCCTGGAGGTCATCCCACACCTTCCGCTGCCTGCCGCGCCGCGCCACGTGAAGAGAAGAACGTGCCCTACGTGTGTTCGTGCGCTCCAAGCAGGCCCTCGGGCGGGCGGGCCTGCGGGGTGTCCGGGTGTCCTAGTGTCATTTGCCAATACGCTCCTGCCGTCTGCTTCGGTAACGTGACGTCGTTCCCCTTCCCCCCCCAAATCCCAACCCATGCCCCTGAGGGTGGCAGGGCAGCAGCGTACCAAAGAGATGTGCTGCAGAATTCGAGGCTACCTGGGTGAGTCAGACAGGCGGCAGCTGACGTAAGGAGTTGAGAAGTGGCTAGGGAAAAAAAAAGAAAAGAAAAAGAAAGAAAGAAAGAAAGAAAGAAAGAAAGAAAGAAAGAAAGAAAGAAAGAAAAAGAAAGAAAGAGAGGGTCCACTGATGATGCCGGAATGAAGTCTGAGCAAGTCACGGAGACGTGACCGGAAGCTACAGCAGAGACCTCGGAATCAAGGAAACATGCTCTCTGGTGAATGGAGTCGTCTTTCACGGACGCTCGGTACCAGGTCTGAGAGGCCTTACGCCTGTTTCCTGCCAGAATCGGATCAGATGTATGTATCCTTTATCACATCAGACGGACAGTGCCAGCCTGTCATTCTGGTGAGCATCCTAATAAAGAAATATCTTCAAACTCCACCGCACCCCCCCTCCAAAAAATAAAGGAAACCAACAACCATGCATTGGCTCCAAAGGCGTAGATGTCGCCCCAGCCGCCCCCCCCCCCCCCCCCCCGCCGCCCCGCGTCCTCTAAAAACTCAATCTATGTGTTCCCCACTCCCACTGTCAGGCTCCCGTGGTGGCCCAATGGCTCGGGTGATTTTTGCTCCTTACAGGGGGGCGGCGGGATGAGGAGGGGGGGCGTCGATGGCGTTGGAGGCACCCGGGATGATGGCAGAGGAGTTGACCACTCCATCCACAGGAGTGTTGCAGAAACGGGGGGGGGGGGGGGGGTGCGGGGGCCGCGGGGGAGGCGGAGGCGCAGAGGCGGCAAGGCAGTCCCCGCCCCCGCCAGGACTGAGACAGATTTAAAGGTTTTTATTTTTTTCCTTTTTTTTTTTTTTTTAAGGATTTCTTTATTTACTCCTGAGAGACACAGAGAGAGGCGGACTGAGACAGATTTAAAGGTTTTTATT